>NC_136428.1:111418765-111596265 GCF_052849685.1 Lactuca virosa
GGTTTGGGGGTGTGACATATATATATATATATATATATATATATATATATATATATATATATATATATATATATATATATATATATATATATATATATATATATATATACCTAAAGGTTCATTTAAAACCATTGTATTTTTTTTGAGACATGGGGACGCAATTGTAGTCCGTCATTTTGTAGACCAAAAATAAAAAAAGAAAATTCTAAAATGCAAAATAAATGAAAATAAAATAAAAAAAAGATAGTATTAATTTCGCCATGGTTTATATCCAAAATAAATAAATAAATAAATTACCGTCTTTTATAAATATATATGAAATATGTAACAAAATTTTACATATCCTATTCTAATAAATGAATAGTTTTAATCTTATTTTGCCAAGTGTCACTCTAATACAACTTCTCATTAATATTATGTCATGTGTCATGTAGATATATTAGGCAACTTATTTCAAAATTCAAATTTATATTTTCTAATTATATATTAATTTTGAAGTTATAATAACTTTAAAAATTTGATATATCTCTTAATTAATAATTTATTTAAAATAATTGATTAATAATTATAAATTTTTATTATGAAAGTTTAATTAATTTTATAACCCGTGGTTCTCACGGGTTATAACATAGTAATAATATATAACATATTCTAACGATTCTATTAGATTATTAGATTATTAGAATATTTTAACACTTCTATTTAAATATTTACGGTATAGAATATTAAAATATTCAAAAAAATCTAATTTTTTTCATACAATGTAAAAAGAAAGACTAAACTGCACAAATGGTTCTTGTGGTTTGCTCAAAATTCTCACTTTGGTTCAAAAATGTTTGGACTAGCACCACAGGTCCAAAGTTTTTATTTTGTTTCGAGTTTGGTCCAACTTTGAAATTTTTATTAATGACGATTTTGCCCTTACTTTTTATTTTTTAGTTGTTTTTTTATTTATTTAAAAACATTTCAGAATTTTCGTAATTAAAAATAAAACAAAAAAGAAAATATTACCCCTATCCCTACCCCACCCTCCCCCTACTCTTTCTCATCCCACTACCAGTTATGCTATCACCACCACCATCACTGTCAGTCACCACCACCACCACTGTCAGTCACCACCACCACCGCTACCACCACTGTTGGTCACCAACAACTGCCACTGCCACCTCCGGTCACCACCAACATAATAACAACATAATTTTTCCATATCTGAATACCAAAACACTCATATAATTCCAGATCTATAATTTCAAATTAAAACTCAAGAACTACCACCACTATCTGATGAATCCAAACATATTTTTTCCAGATCTGAAAACTCAAACATTACATTTCCCTTATCTGTAACCTCAAAATCAAGAACAATCTTTGTAAACCTATTTGTGGATGTCATCTTCTTCCTCCAAGAAACCCTTATTTCAGCGTAGATGCACCTTCTTTTTCTATGGTGGTCGTCTGGCGAGAAGAAGATAATAGAGAGAGATGGAGAACGACTCTAGGGCGGAGAAGACGTGCAAAACCTGATCGTCATCGAAGGTTGCTTCAACCTTCAGTAGGTCCGATCTGAAAACCCCAATAAACATCAAATCGTTCGTAAGCGCCTCCTCCAACCACTATTCCTTCTTCATTTGATCTATTCCGATTCTTTGTAAGTCACTGTTACAGTCAGATGATTCGAGGAGCTTCACAAATTAGGGTTTCAGCCGCCACCCTTCTAGTTTCTAGGGTTTTAGACGTCGTTTAGGGTTTCAGACAAAAATCTCATGAAGAACAGATCTGGGTAACACCTTACATCGATGCTTGAACACAATCTCTGTCACCGCTTCTTTTTTCGACCTTCCTCGATCTGTTGATACCCTATGTTTCCTTCTTCTTCGAGCTTCATCTCTGAAAATCGAGCTACTACTGTGGGATGAGTTTTTAGATATGAAGAGGAGGAGGGTTTTCAGATTGATATATCTGAAGAAAGTTTTCAGACTTCACCGACGTAGATCTGTGCTCGTCTGAGGACATCGGAGACCTGAGCTGACCTGAGCTTGTGACTGAAGACTACTGTTGGAGAGATGAGGCAAAGAGGCGGAGAAGAAACATATCTTAGATCTGGTTTTGGTTTGACGAGAGAGAGAGAGAGAGAGAGAGAGTATTTTATTTTTGTTTTATTTTTAAATGTTTTCTAATTACTGTAATAAAAGAAAAATATAAAATAAAATAATAAATGGCAAATCCGTCATTATAAAATGTTTCAAAAATTTTGGACCAAACTCGCAACAAAATGAAAAGTTTGGACCTGTGGTGCTAGTCAAAACTTTTTTGGACCAAAATGGCAATTTTGAGCTAACCACAGGGACCATTTGTGCAGTTTTGTCAAAAAGAAAAGGTAAGTTTTGAATCTATTGATGACAAACAACGACAGACAAACGGCGAATGCATTTTCAAACGTCTTTAACATAAGTAAGAAACTCTTTGTCCTTCTGAAGAATGATCATTTCTTCTTCTGGCAGTTGCACATGTGCCATAATACCATCTCCAGATGCAGTATCCATCAAAACGATAACATTATTATTCACCTTTGGAAATCGTATTCTTACTTCTACTGGTTTACCCCATCCGAAATCCACTTCATAAAATGGAACCCTACACACACTTGTAATATAATACAGATCACCATGTAAGGTTGATATTGCGTTTGCAAACTTTTGAACTAATTCTTGCTAATCTTTTATTCCTTCAAGTTCCATTTTTGCTTTCCTTATCCTAGCAATCACCTCACCCAATTTGATTTTACCGGAATCGTCCATTTTTGCTACCCCATACATAGATAAGTTACCTGCTGCTGTTTCAGGATAGTTTTCAACAAATTTGTTCCTCATGTTCACTGTTATAGTCAAGTTTGATGGCTTTAAAGAACCTGAACTTGTTGTAGCTGCACTAACTGCGTGTTTAAATAGTAGAGATGTCACCACTTCGATCAAGTAAAGAAAAGTTATGAGTTTTGACTTTTGAGGTGTAGAGGTGTTGGGGAAGATGGTTTAATGGTTTCTTGAGATATGATTGTGTGAAATTGCCTAATCCTTCCAAATCTTTGGAGCTTTGTCATCATCTTGTTTATTATTAATAATCGACAAGATTGCTAAGTAATATGGAGATGTAAACATGTATACGTCGTTATATATATATAGGGCCCTAATTAACTGAATGGCGGCAAAATGAGAAATAATGGCCATGAAAAAAGTCAAATGTTGCGTCTTGCACCACTTAATTGTTAATGCTAATTGATTTGGCTTACATAATTTCTTATATAGTTATGGGCTATATTACGTAGGATTATTAAATATTAATGACTGTTTGAATGTTTCTAAGTGATATCTTGATTCATTATTTTTATTTCATTTTGGTTATTGTTATGGTCCGAGTGATCATTAATTCAATTCTTTAGGGTTCATCATTCAAATCATCACCTGTATTAATTTGTTGAGTTTTCATTTGTTGCTATATATTTGAACGATTGATGATTTCTTAATTTGTTAACTTCTTTTTTATGCATTTAGTGGATGATTTAGGATTATATTGTTATATGATTATTTCTTTAGTGTGTAAATTGTAGTTGTAATTGTAAGCTTATAATATAATTTATCACTTTTATGTTTTCGTATTAGTAGATTGCAGGGGAGAAAAATAAAAAATTATACTTGCTGCTAGCTATAGGACTATATATATATATATATATATATATATATATATATATATATATATATATATATATATATACACACCACATTTTAATTGGGTTTTCTCCATCCAATAAGGAATGGGTTGTTCTATATTTAATTAACTAGAGAATTACAAAAACATGTCAATTGATTCATTTACTCACTTGTGATCTGAACACTAATATATTGTTGAAACAAAATTATTATAAATTAAAAAACTATAATCTAAATAAATAAATAAACTTAATTAAAAATTAAAAAATGATTAATAAATATAACCGGAATCTCTTTTAGTATAAAAAATTATGTTACTAAGGTTAACCATTACAGATCCTCTAACATCAAAGTCATCTTCCTCTCATATTCTTTAATTGCGTTTCAAAAAAGTTATACACAGTCAATACCACCCTATCACTATTCACCTTCATTCTTCTAAACATCATATATGATATAACTAAAAATATAGTATATATTTATATAGAAAGTTAGAAACCACTCTACTCTTGTTCAATACACCAAACATTCAATACCTTCTTGGAGCAAATCCCTCTTTGGGTCTAGCCCTTTTAGCTTTCTCAACTTCCTTAAGAACAGCAGCATGCTTTGTACCCCTAAGATGAGCTGCCATTACAATACCACTGGAGCAAGATGCATGACAAATCTCACATAAAAATGGAGTGGCAACATTTTCCCCCCTTTTCTGCAATTGTTGTATATTGTTTTTGTGTCTCCCACTATTCGCATGATCCTTCAATTGAACAACTGTACAAAATGTTATCTGACAAATCTTGCAAACAAGTCCGATTGTCGGTTTTTTCGGTTTTATGCCACTTGTAGATGGCTCTTTTCTCTTTAAGATTGTTTGACTCGTGGGATGAACCTATATGTATATTTGTACTTGTTAGTGTCTGATGTGACACACTCCTTTTTTTTTTTTTGTATGTAAATGTTAATCGATAAAAGAAAATGAAAAAAATTAGGCTTATAAGATCTCACTTGGGAAGGTGGCAAAGAATTAGATGTGACTCGGGATTGGGAAGGTAGCAAAGGATTTAAGTTATTGAGTTGCTGGTTTTTCAAGGCCTCCATTTTATGTCGATATTCCATTTCTCTTTTTAGAGCAAGATCCACAGGCATTACATTATGCAGTGTAACCATCTCGTCATCCATTTTTGCTACACATTTCAACATATACATATAAATTAACTACAGGTTTTTACTGGTTTATTTACAACCGGTTCCCAGTTGACTCGTTTTCAAAACACTGTGAAAACTATGTCCATCACAATATTATAATAACTTTAGCACAAACTCCAAATGAAACCAAATTAGCACCAAAAACATAAAATTCAAACAGAAACAGAAAAGCCATTGTCAAATAATCAGCATACTTGGTTTCGAAACAAAAACTGAAATAAAGCCATTTGTAGTTTTCATCGCCAAGTTATCATAATTCTATCATCAGTAGACCACAACAGAATGTAGTTTTCGTCTCTAACTTTGATCAATAAATTCATTATACAATGTATGCTTATTTTCTACGTAAAATCATATGACATTTAACCATTTGGTTGACAAAATCCTTTTAAAAGAGCAGTAGAGGTGTATCTGTGTTAAATGTGTATGAGAGTGTGATACAGGGATGTTCTGTAATGCGTAATGAACAATAATTTTAGCTCTGAAACAAAATCCACTGGAAGATTTAGAAGTTCTGAAACAAAATCATGATCGGCTAAGTTCACAAAAGAGTGGAGAAGGAGGAACCGAGTAAGGGATTTAGGGAGGATCGAGGATATTACCTGCACAGAGTCAATGAGAAGGATGAACGGAAGAGAGGCAGCAGTCGACGCGACGGTCGGACAGCTACGATGTGCGAAGAAGAAAGAACTGAATCGGGGAGCCAAGCCAAGGGGAGAGGAGAGTGTGAGATTACTAATTAGATTTAGGGATTTGGGCTAGAAGGTTCTAGAGGGCAATAACGTAATTTCATATATGAGTGATACTGACAATCACTGTATTTTTTTAAGCAAGAACCAATTCTAGTTTTTTTAATTTCAAATAACTGACTACTACATCCATCGGTCCACCATTTTGAAACCGGCTTTGAGATAGTTCCTCACGGGGATTGGATTTGTGGGTATTGTGAGTCGAAGAAATCTGGGAAGAAATTAGCATTACCACTTTACCAGCTAAAAAAAGGGAACAAGACGGTGTATAGCTACTTTCTTTCCGACTAAAGTTGTTAAAATTGAAATTTCATCTTAGATCGTTTTACGTTTTGTAAGATCGTAACCATAACATTAGATTTAACTTTTAAAGCATTAAACATAACTGTTGTTGCTACAAATTGCAAAAAATATGAAGAATTATCAAAAGCATAAAAAGAAACACGACAGTCTTGATCACATACAACTAAATAAGACCATATAAAGAATAATTCAAGATGAATAGACTTAATTGATGAAGTGATAATACTCAATGATACCTTTTACCTTTAACAATATGTGATGCTTAATTTCAAGTTGCATGGACGACTTTTTGAAGTTCGTCTATATAATAAACATTAAAGAGGTATGATTGGATTAGGTTAAGATCTTAAGATCCTAGTATCTAAGTATAAATCTTGCTTTAAATATAGATCCTACATGATTGTTTCACTTGAATGCAAAATCTAAACCAGAATGTCAAAAAAACAAAAAAACAAAAAAAAAAAAAAAATCTTTTTTATAATTAAATTGTTTCAACAAGAAATTTCTAATTAGTTAAAACTAATAATAGTCATCAATAACATAAAATCGACAAAAATAATATGTTTGCTTTGATAAAAAGTTATTGTGTGAATAACGATGGTGACAATTTTTATATAAAAAAATGTCCAAATAAGTTATTTTAAAATTAATTAATCATATATTAAAACACCCGTAAGCCGAATGTTTTAACCAACTTAAAATCATTTTTTTTAATAATCAAAACCATGGTTATGGGAAATAGGTCCCAACCAACGTCAAAGTTTAAAGTAAATTTTTTAAAGGTAAAGAGTGTAACAATCTAAAGGCCAAACATAAATTTAAAAGCAAGCCACTACATGACATTCTAAATGTCCAAGTATCATCCTTCATCCTCATCCTCAAATGATCATGAATACATATCAAAATACATAATTTAAGCTTGAAAATTCTAGCGAGTAATAACGATAGGTCAACATCTTTAAAGTTGAAGATGCCACTTAGATATTATAGATGAAATATTTAGAAATCGTCATATAGATATTATTCTCATAATAGGGAAAAACAAGAGAAAAAGTAGCATTTTGCACAACGTCATAGTCATCATCGGTGGTTCGTCGTATGTCATCATTTGTTGGTTAAGGGTATTTGTCATTCATCATTAAAGAGAAATTGTCATTCCTCATGAAGAGGGAATCATTATTTTTCATTTGTAAAACATGATTAAAACACCAACACGTCATATAATAAGTGCAATGCTTATGCTTCTAAATCTCAACCCAGATTATCTCAACTCCAACCTCACATGCAGATCAATGAAAGGAGAATTTGTCCAAACATTGATGTCACATTTGTCAAACATCACTCGTAATGAAGGCATGTTGCCAAACATCACATAAGTGGACCGTTATAACTAGGATAATGTGCCCAACCATTACACAAGATCCACATACAAGGTAGCTAGCCTCATATACAAGTGGAGGACATCTAGAACACAGCCACAACATCATTTTCTTTATTGGTTCTTGTGATCGTCGTTAATGATCCCTCAGGTCATAAACACATCCTAGATGCACACAAGTTTATAAGTGAAAATCAGGTGCAAAAGAAATTATAGTTGTCCCTTTTTATCATAACACATTTTTCAAAAATATATATACTTTTCATGCAATGCAAAGCCAATACATATAGTATTACATATTTACATGTAGTACATAAGGAACACAATGTATTACATGTAATACATAAGGAACACAACATTTAAAAATCATAAAGAAAATATGGACATGTATTTTGGTATGTACTCACCTCTAGTTTTGGTAAATATATAGCACATGACTTGTGCGCCTACTATTCACCTATAAGTAAACATAGGTCTTACTATTTACTCCCTAACCTACTTCATGGTCTAAAAGCCTTCAAGATATCATTCCATACCATACTCATAATCATCACCAACAATGGTGATGTTTATATACATCCTTACCATTCAACAACATCTTTTATCAATTTATGTGATTAATTAGGTTTTGTTGGTTATCATTCAACTTAATTTGGAAATTCCCATGAAAATACATCAAGGACAATCCCTAGATAAGTTAGAAACTCCGATGAAACTAACCTGTAGGTTGATCGTACATCAGCAAGAACAAGTTTTCCCCTTTTCTTTCTTCTCGGCATCGCACACTCCCGTCTCTCCGATCTCCCGCTCCTCTTCACTTTCTCTCTCTTGGCGGCTTAGATACTCTAGGGTTAAGATAGTGTACGTATGTATTGCGCAAAACGCGATTGCATATGGAGGCAAAGAAGGCAAACCAGAAGCTGCAAGTATGGGTTTGCGTCGCATATTGTTAAAAAAAAAAAAAAAAAAAAAAAATTACACTTATGGCCCCTGTACTATTCCCTTAGTTGCCCTACAATCGCTTTATGAAAAAAAAAATCCTTTTAAATAAAGAAACACCATTGAACATTTGATCTGAATCCAAACAAACCTACAGAACAAAGCGGCGGTTCCAAGCCAAAATTACCAAAACAACCTCACCCGTTTTGTTAAACTACACTCTCGAGAACAGTGAGCTCAAATTCTCCCCACTCATTTGAAGTACAGCTGCATGTCACTCGCATCAAATCGGTATGTTTGTCTTCACACTTCCCCTCATTTACCCTTTCTATCTACCCACTTGCAGGACGCAGAAACCCCATCTTCTTAACAGAAATTTTACACAATTTTACGTATAGTGATTGTGCGAAGGTGTGCAAGAGCATAGGGCGGAAATGGAGAAAGCATTGGTGAAAGTCGGAAGCATCAAAGCTAAAGCAGGAAGCTATTGGATTTCAAAAAAAGCTAAACAGGAGTTGTCCAACATCTCCGATGACCTAACTGTATGTTTGATTTTCCCTGTTTTCTCTTAATTTTATGTCTGATTATCGATTATCGTTAAAATGTAGCTCGATTATCAGGTTTTGTTGTTAACCTAGAGCTACAATGTTTAAATCTCGCAGACTTTATCAAGTACTGTTGAAGAGAAGGCAAAATGGATTTTTAACAAGCTCAAAGGTACAAAGTCAAAATCAAAATCCAGATTCAGATTATCAGTATTATTCGCGATTAACACCATTGACGAGATTATTCATGTTAAATCACAGGAAAACCGGAGAAGTCCTTGCCGGAGCTCCTCCGTGAGTTCAACTTACCACCGGGTCTTTTCCCTGACAACATAGTATCTTATGAATTTGATGAATCAAAGGGAAAACTAGTGGTGCATTTGCCCTCAGCTTGTGAGGTAAGCTTCAAGGACTCATCTGTCATAAGGTACGCCACTCGAGTGAAAGCCATTTTGTTGAGGGGAAAGTTGAGTAACATTGAAGGAATGAAAACGAAGGTGTTGGTATGGGTCAAAATCACAAATATTGCAGTTGAAGGTTATCGATCAGATAAGGTCTGGTTTACTGCAGGAGTTAAAAGATCTAAGCCTAAAGATGCTTATGAAATTCCTAGCGTTGCCATTCGATGTCAAGAATTTTGAAAACTGGATCAATTTGACCTTAAATTTTCTACTTTCTGTTTGGATTTGTGTTGCTTCTTACAAGTTTCATTTTATACATATTGATATTATTATTAGTAAAGAAATATAAATACATAGTTATCATTATCATGGGTAAATAATGCAAGTATGTTGTCATTTGGGATAGGGAAATATAACAACATATTGTATCAGTTTTGTCAAACATTTGCAATTCTAAATGAGCAAAATATAGACATTCTTTGGGTTTTAAATCAATACTTTCCTACTTTCCTATGTTCTAACCACAAAAACAAAACCTGTAAAATAAATAAATCTTTATCAATATATATAACTCCATCATATTGGGACTATGTTTGTTTCCCGGATGATTTCATATATTCCTATAAAGTTCTCTATGCTCAACAACACAATGATGCACCATTCCAAAAGATCCGACTTGCGGTTTTGCAGTGCTTCTTGTAGAAAATGAATATTATGCTGCAAAACAAGCAAACAAGAAAAATAAGATTCATATTCAAGATTTAATAAAACAAATTCTGATGTGAAAAGTTACCTCAACAAACTTCAATTTATAATCAAGATTTCCAAACCGTTGTGTTACTTCATATTCCTCACGAAGGTACTCGTATATTTGAGCATACTTTGCCTCTCTCCAAGCAATCTCTGATCTGAAAAATAACAACAAATCCATTCATTTTACATCACTTTCCATTTTTTAACTTCCTAGCCATTTGTATAATCTAGAATTGGACAGCACAAAACAAAACAGGTTGCACAAAAGACAAAAATACCCTCATGGAAAATTGCAATTTACCTGTCGAAAATTCCTACTCTAAGAATTACATCAGCTAGATTTGAATTAGCCTTTCCAACAAGTTGGAAGAGCTTCTTCCTATCCATGGTAAATGTGCCCGTTTTCTCCATTACCCGATTAATATATGTAAATTCTTCAATCATGCCATCAACCTTTTTAAAAACATAACATGTAAAATTGTAAGATAAAGTGCATAATTTCATATTCACACCTAAATAGAAAAAAAGTGATTGTTAGATTTGATACCTGTGAAACAAAATAATCCAATGCAATACTTTGGCCAAGAACACTACTAATAGTACGTATACTGTCAATATCAAAGTTTCTCAGAACAATGTAATCAGGACCTCCCTGCATATCCTCCATCAACAATGGCTTCTCCTTCACCACATAATCTGTTTACATAATCACACATGCTTTATTAAGGCAGGGGTATTATGGACCAAAGTGTTTGAAAAAAAAAAGATGTTAAAGTCAAGTTAACTAACCATCTTTTCTTGTTTCTTGAAGCAATCCAGAAGCATGTCTTCTTATAATGTCAAGGTAAGACTCGACCTCATGATCTTCAACATTAAACAATACAGCAGATCCGTATTGGAACACGACCATATAACTATGGGAGCTAGGGTTTTCTTCAACATCGATGTCCTGAAGTAAAAACCTTTTCTAAATTAGGCTTTTGTAAGAGATATGGTTTGTTCTAGAATGAAAAAGTGTGACAAAACCCAAACCATATGATCTGAACTGAAATTGGAAAATCTGAGAGCGATATGGTTTGTTGAGCGTGAAGTAGGAGGAACAAAATGGCTTGATATCTCAACTTGCAAGCTCTTCAAATCAACACTGCCAAAACCATATATCCGACTCTGAGAAACCAAAGCATAAAGAAGAAAACAACAAAAAGCAAATATGAGAATAGGGATTAGGATCCCAAAAGCATGGCATACAAGTTTTCAAATGATCGCCTGTTTGCGTTAGGATTCATTGGCATTTCAACAAACACTACACAGGCATGGTAATCAATAGCCTTAAAACAACAACTGCATCATAGACATGATGAAGAAAAAGGAACCTGGTGCAGAGAAAGATAGCTCTGACGGAGATTTTTCTGAGCTCATCATCATCTTCATCGTGCAAAAATAATTCTTCTGAATATTTCTGTTCGTCGTCATAACTACCAAGATCAAAAATGGGGCGTGCCACAGTCGGATAAGAAGAGAAGGCCCTAAAGCTACCATAACTATTCGAGGGAATTAAAGAATTAAGAGAGGGATCGGGATCGGGATTTAGAGGTCTAACAAGACGGCGGAAAACAAAATTAGGTCGAAAAACATGGGCTTTTCGAGAAAATGAATTGGTGGCGAATCTTGAGACAAGAAGGGAGGTTCTCCATCTCCCCATTCACTGGAACTACTACCGATAAGTAGTTCTACGATTGGATATTAATGTGAACTACTGATTAGTAGTGCTACGATTGGATATTAATGTTCTTCTGTTGCAGTTGCAGTGGTGGCGTTGATTGAATGTTTGGATATTGGATGATTTCTTCATGTCTGTTCTTGGGGGAAGGAGGCGGCTTGCGTTAGAAGAGCCACCGGACTCGGTAAAAGCTCATGGATGTATGATGAATCGACGGAGAGAGATCATCCTTTGGAAAGCAAGATCGATGGTTAGCAGGGTAATGTTGAAATGCTACGGGGAATGGGTACGAGAGCAACACGTCCAAGAAATCTTTTTCAATAGAACAGATACTTCTAAAATAAACACATTAGTGCCTTTTGCTTTTAGTTTTTGGATTTTAGAAAGAAAAAAAAAATTGAGTTAAAAAAAAAATGTTCGTCAAAACTTTTAGCTTTGAGATATTTTGATTCAATGTCCGAAAAAACAAAACATATCTCACACTATAACCACCTTTAACGAAACTATCGAAATATAACCATGGATTTCGAAATGCACATTTTTGAAAAGTGATTTACGACAAAAAGGTATTTCACTATTTCGGATATGAACTTTAACGAATATGTCGTCCTGTAAAATTCAAATATGGTTCTGGAAATAAGTTGTTGAAATGGTTTTGGTTTCGAAATATGATTTTACGACGTAAAATTATTTCGAAAATAACTTCATCAAAATTTTCGAACTTGTCTCATGGTTTTTGAATTCACCAAAGATTTCAATAATATATTTTTCTGACATAAAGTATTTTTAATAATTATTTTTTCTCACATTTTTTAACACCATTATTGTTTTCCGAATACTTTTTCTGGAAAAAGTATACCAGAAAATTCTTAAGACATAAAAATATCTAAATTGTAGGTTTTTTCAATATGTCTAAGGACGTATCAGTTTGTTTACACCTTGTATACAGTTTGTCTACACCTTGTATATTTCCAATATGAGTGAGTGGTCATAAAATTATTTTTGATATGGCTTGTGACGTACACATAAACATTTTTACAGTAATCAACTGAGGAATTGTCAAAATAAGAGAAGCCATTCGATCGAGCAGAGAGCATGGAACCTTTGGAAGCCAATGCTACTCAACATAGTTTCCTGAATAACTTCCTCACAAGCAGGTGAAACTCAGTTTTGATGAGTGAGTTGTCTGACAAACACTGAACTTTCAGGTTTCACTCGGAGCTCATTAAACTGTAACATATGGTCTGTAATGTTGAATCACAAACTTCATTGCCTGATTCATGTATTGCATAAACTCAATCATAATGAAGGAGTTATGCATAAAATATGATTTCAGGGTCATTCCTTACATATGAGTTGGGATTTGGCAAAGGCCAAGATACAACTTTTACAAAGTTGGTTGATCTAGACAGATGGTAGAGATAACAAGAAATTGTAGGGGCAATTCTTGCCTATAGTTTGGCCAACAGTTGGAATCTAGCATAAATGCCAAATATTTAGGAATTATTGTTTACTCATTAGCTCAATGGCAACTATGTGTCGAAAGTTAATCTTTCACGCGAGTTGTCATTGTCAAAGAAGTAGCTATTTATTTTCAGATTTTTGTAATAAAATGTTTCAGGATACTCTTAAGATCTACATGTTTGTTTCGATTTTGTGATATGCATGTGTGACTTATTAATTTATTATGTACACATAACTTTTATTTGAGGTATATTATTATTATTATTATTACTAAAATAAAATAACATTAGTGAGAGGAATACAATCATCATGTAATCGTGATTCACATTATAGACGATTTTTATTTATGAGAAAGTTTTCATTACATATTACATAATATTTTCGCATACAATCCATTATTGTGTACCAAAAAAACAAGTAATGAATTTTATATCTTGTTCGATAATTCTTTATGTAAAGTATTAGTCTCTGACACACATTGACCCGATGAATTATTAAAACAAGAGATAGCAAAGCATTACTTGTTTTTCAAGGGTCTTCAGGATCCTACGTATGAGTAGCCATATCTTCGTGGATGACGGTTGTAGGTCGGATAGGACGATCTCTTACCAAATGACATATAAGACCTCTAAAATCTCGTTGTTGGTGGAAGGCTGGAAGCTCGTTCGCCCATGTCTATGACCTGCTAGACATGAATACATCATATGTTGGTTTAATTTATCTTGTTTTGACAATTTCTTTAATAGAAAGAACTTGTAATTAAATTACAAAATTATAGAAGATTAGTGAAAGAAAAAGAGATTTTCAAATAAACCTAATTTTTTGAAAATACATACTATCTGCCTCCAATATTTATTGTCCACTTTTAACTCTTGAAGTCTTTATTCTTCAACTTTAACCTTAAATATATTTATTTTTGTTATATTTTACTTGATGAAACCTATAACAATGAAAATACATTTAAAACACAATTAATTCATATATTTTTCATCAAGTATTATATATGAAAAATAAAAATATTTAAGGCCAAAGTTAAAGAATAAAGACTTCAACAGTCAAAAGTGGACAACAAATATGGGACAGATGGAGTATAATTTTACGGATGATTGTATTAAACTATAAATGGTGTATGCATGATTTTTCCTTTATGCATCCCTTTAATATTTTGAAGGGGAAGCAATTTCTCTAATGACTTGGAAATGGATCGACTGAGTGCTACTAGCTTTCCAGCTAAGTCCTGGACGTATTTTAATTCAATCGAGCTAGATGTCTCTTGGATATTTTTTACTTTGATTGGCCTTGGTATTCGAAATTTGAGGAGGCTATGCAATGTTGATGTGATGGATCTGAGTTTAAGCAATATTCCTAGTCGCCCTAAGATGATATTGTATGGTAAGGGGCCATTCCCAAAAATTATCCTCTCATTTGAGAAAAGACAAGCATTTAACCCATGCTTTTGTTTGTACTTTTATAAACTTATCAAAATAGAATGATACAGTTTGATCTTATTTAACTTGTATCCTAATAGGCATAAACAATATTCACTTTGATTTTTTTTACTAGTGCTATCAATCTGACCATTGACTACTTGGTACCACTGACTATTTGGTATACCACCAACGCCAAGGGTGAGGTGATGACGTGGTGGGCATGTAGGAAAGTGAACATCACCCTTAGGGGAGTGGAAGGGACTTGGTGTGGTGTGGGTAGATGCACAACTTTCCATAAATCTTATTCATCTTCCTATATGTCTCTGGACAATTAATAGATAAGTGGTGATATCGGGTTATGAGTATTTTCTAAATATGTGATGTGGAAGTGAAGATGATGCGACATTAATGTGACAATACTTTTTGGTGTGGGTACACCTAAAAGCCTAAAAGCAAAGAAACAATGAAAACTTTATTCCTCTATTAGTTTCACACGTTAACAAACACGGATACAACATTTATTATAACGACATTTCCCATCAAATTTATTATTGCAAGATCAATTTTCTTTATTACACATATCAACGAATGGGCCACTTTACTAGTAGTCATTTTCCAAAAAAATATATATTTTTATTCGATCTAAATCATGGATGTGATCAGAGTAAATTGGTTTATAATTACTGTTCTAACTTAATTTAATTGAGAGATGCACACAACTTTTTTCCGTGTGATATTTTGTAATGGACTTGAATAAATTTGACAATGGGCTGCTATGACTTGGGCTTTAAAGCTTGGCTTCGATGAAGGACTGATTCTGTAAAGGCTTTACACGGAAGGACTAGAACTGGCATAGATAGAATCTTGAGGACTGAATTCCGCTCTATATACTACTCCCTCCGTCTCAATATTATTGTCCACAGAGAAAAAAACATACATATTAAGAAAAACATTAATTACCACTAACTTTATTTAATAAAATGACAGTTTTGTCATTACTTTGCATTTAATGTTCCATTAAATGCTTAGTTGGTTAAGTAATAATGAGGGGGTATTTTGGTAAAAATGTTATTTATTTTTAGAAGTAGACTATTATTTTGGGACAAACGAAAAAGGAAAGATGAACTATAATTTTGGGACGGAGGGAGTATATAGCGCTTAATGAAATCCCAATTTAGTTTTCTTGTGATAGATTGGAATCATTGGATTATATTTAAGAGCATACAATTCAACCACAGTACCACTTTGTCATCATATCTATAAGGCTAGCAAAAGGTGGACACAAAGTTACGATGATATGAAAAAACCCATCCATTTTAGATAAGTTTATTGGATTCTAGACAAGGATTTTGAGTTTTGAACCTAATTTTTCCAGTTTATTACCCAAGTTATGTAGGAAAATGAATAAGGTAGCCATTACTATTCGCAACACTACAATTTCTAAATTTGAGTTATTTTTTTATTCAAAATGAGTGTCTGGAATGCTATTTCAAGGGACCACTTGCCCAAATGGACAAATCGATAATGTGTCTAGAATGTCCTGTTTGGATTGCTTGTTCCTTTTTCAGTTTTTCTTCAAATGCAAGATAAATTTGTATTATTTATTACTTCATTAGTGATTACTCATTTTTGGAAGTATCACTTTATTCTATTTAAGAGATATATTAGTTAGATTAGATATTTTGATCCAAATATATTTATTGATAAGTATATTGACGCAGTCTGTTGAAATAGGGTTGTATGAAAGTTTATATGACATTCCTTGTGTGTTGCAACTGGCAACACTTGTGGCGAAGATAGGGTTTTAAGCTCTCTAGACTCCTTAGTTGTGAGTTTTTCTTTATTGTGACATTAGAATTTTTCACAATAAACGGAGAAAGAACTCGTGTATGTGATCTTATGTTTTTTGTATTTTTACATGTTTAGTAAATTGCATGTGCATGATGGTGATTGTGAATTTATGCACTGCAGTTGAGTTTGGATGCGAAACATGCGTGTGATTGGATTAAGATTAACAGAGGAGATGGAATAGCGGATCCACTTCTGATTTTGTATGCTTTATGTTTATGTTATTCATAAACAAGTATAAATCGTAGACTTAGGTGATTTTTTTTAATTTTGTTTTTTTGAAACAGATATTTTCACCACTTATGTCTGCATGCTTCTGGCAGAGGCAACATTTGTGAAAATACTATTTTTCAGGGAAAAAAAACATTTGTTTGTCCTTTTTTTTAGAAAATGAAAAAAATAGATTGTAAAGTTAGAAGAAATTCCTAGCTTTTACATTTTGTCATATTTTTTTATTTGATTTTTTTATGTAGGTTGGAAAAATGGTAAGGGTACAAAAAGTTAAAAGAAATGCAACAAACTATAAGGAAGTTCCTTCAGATTTATCTCTGCATAAAGGCCTCCTATTGAAAAGATTGCGATCATTTATTAGCTCTAACAAGGGAAATTAGGGGTGATGATGGTAAGGTTTCTGGACCAAACCGATAGGTGCGATTTTTATCTCTGTTCGGTTTTGCGGTTTCAGTTTTTAACCGAAATAAAGTGGTGGTGCGGTTTGTATTAATATGGTGCGTTTTTTTTTTCATGTTCGAAACACATTTTGTAGTTGACTTTCCTTTATTTTAATTTTTTTTTTACTTTCTTTTATTTTCAGATTTTTTTGGGCCCAACCAACGTTTTGAAAACCACCACACGGGGGGGGGGGGGGGGGGGGGGGGGGTTGTTAAACCGTTGGTATCAAAAATAATATGTATATTGTTTCAAATATGTATTTTAAAAGTAATCATAACATTAATTTCAAATAATAATAATAATAATAATAATACACAAGAGAGTATCTGATCGTATTTTAAAAGTAATCATAATATTAAATTTCAAATAATAATAATAATAATAATAATAATACACAAGAGAGTATCTGATCGTATATTTATTGAATGTTTAGAAGTTAAAAACTTCAACAGATAAATTTAAAAGTAAACTCATTTCATAAATTTTCGCTCTGCTTTAATTCGTAGGATCAATGATCCTTATATAGACATTATCTTACAGACATGAAATATGACAACTTAAAAAAGTTCAAAAGATAAGCTAGCTTTTCAGCTAGCTGTGGCGTGCCGAACATAGTCTTAGTCGACTACATTTTGTATGATATATTCTAGGTTTGACACATACCTAACAAATTTTTAATTAGTACCATACACATATATTATTTACATATTTACAAAAGCGTCACAATTATTACAATTTTACTGGTAGTGATTATGGTATCGGTAATAATGATGGTATCGTGCTTGAACAATATTATGCTCTCTCTCTCTCTCTCTCTCTCTCTCTCTCTCTCTCTCTCTCTCTCACACACACACATCAAATTTACTTACTAAGTTATAGAGCACAAAAAGTATTATATTCGGCTAAAATATTTTGCTTAGCTCCATTCCTTCGTAAAAGAAAAGGAGTTAACCGTAAGGCTTTGCAAAAATAAGCCCATATATTTCATTAACCATGTATTGCCTTCACCCTTCTTTGCTTTCTTCCCGTTTTGCGATGTAGGACTTGAAACTCGAGTTTCGCTAATACTTAATGGGCATGTTTGACACAGAGCGTTTGAGAATTCTAGGTTACAAAACGTATTGTTTTGAACAAAAATCTTCGTTTGACACTACAAGCTTTTAGTGTTTAGTTTAAACAAAACGCTTTAAGTCTAACAAAATGCTATCAGCTACCCAATATCCGTTACCAGTAGTTTTGTCGAACACACCCAATATCATAGAATCACACAGAAAGCTTTGTTCCTCTTTTTTATTTTGTTATGTCTTTCATCTTTAAATTATTAGATAAACATATATTTAAAATATAAGGAATTATTATATATTGCAGTGCGGTTTCGGTTATTTAGTGCGGTTAAACACTATAAAACTGAATCACACCAAAAAGTTGTGGTTTTTGAAATTTAAAACCCCACCATCAGTTTTTCAGTCTTGGTTTTCGGTTTTTTATAGTTTTTTTGGAATGCAGTTCGGTTTTTGCTCACCCCTAAGGGATAATTGCAGAACATCTATATGTGCAACATGTAATGTCCCTGAGATTAGGTTCCAATCATGTTGATGATGTGATAAGTATTCACACATTATGAGTTCTTTTGTTGAATTTGAGTTCAATATATTGAATTTAGTTTCAACGAACTTGCCAGGTTCATGTTTTTGTATCCCAGAATTTTCTTGAGGCAGTAGCCAAAAACGTTTTTTTTTCTCAACATCCTTCCTAGAGAGTTAGTGATGTTGATGTCAATACACAATGTGATTATGCATTACTTATATCAGATCATTCAGTTTTACCTCAAGGTATTATATAATAATTGAACAGTATTTTATAGTTTTCTAATATATGTTATCCGAGAAGTCAAAATTGACATAACAACTTCTATTGTCGGTGTGTTTGACAGCTCTTCGTGATGAAGAGTTTTCCATATCTGTAGAGATAAAGGTATGTGCTTAATTTCTGTATAGTAATATGTTTTTCTTTGAAGAAATTTCATACATGTTTTTCCCCCAAACAACGGAAGTGTGAATTTCTTCCATGTTCAAACTATATTCTAGAATAACATACAACCAAAAGATGTATGGCTCGTTTCAAACTACATCAGACCCTCGAATTGTATACAAAAATGTTTCCTATATTAATTTTTCTATGCCTATAAGTAGATTTATCTACTAAATCTACTGACTTTCTAATTTGTGATATTTACCACAGGTATCACAATTATGTCAATATGATCCACTGGATATGTTTTCTGGATCCAAGGAAAGAATATTAAAATCAAATAAAGATCTTTTTTCTACACCCACAACAATTTTTAGGTATTCTTAAATGGTTCCTAAATATTCAGATGCTTAGGTGGCGATAAATACATAACTAATGTTAGTTACCATAGAGCATTAGAAAATGATCTAAAGGATGTTATTCAAGCTGATGATGTAGCGCTTGTTATAAGTATGTTTCCTTTTGCCCGTTATATTTAATTTATTGCAATTTAGTCCTTGGAGTTAGTACGTGGGGCGTACCATTGGGTACGCTTAGTGTACTAAGGAGGGCACCTGATCGCGAAGTAGAAGCCTTGTACGTTGGTTGTACGAGGGTTACGCATAGAGTACGTGGAGGATAAGAAAACCCTATTTTGGGGTGTTGCACCCTATTTAAGGTCCTTAAGTCCCTAGGACTGGCCTCTTTACCAGCCTCCACACCTCCTAAACCCTAAATTTCAACCCTTAGCCTCCATTTATGTGTCTTTGAGATCTTGAGAAGAAGTTGGTGCTTATTTTGCTCATTTTCAAGGGATAGAAGAAGGTTGAAGGTGCATTGCTTAATGTGAAGCTTAGAGATCCAGAATCATCAATCATTTTGCAAGTCTTTTTGAGGTATAAAGTTCATACCTTGTATTCTCCTTGATTATATCTCTTCATGTCATGGTTTTTATGCTTTTGGTCTCTTCTGGGTTAGTTTGATAGGTTAAGTCGTTTGTGGGGCTTATTCTTTTAGATCAGGGCATATTATGAGTTTCTTAAGCTTAAAGGTTCAAACTTTATGGTGTTATGGTCTCATGCATGCATTAAGTCATCTATTAAGTCCTTTTGATCTTTAAGAGCTTCATTAATCCATGCATGCACGTAAAGTTAGCAACTTTACGTGATAAACTAGCCCAAGGAAGTCAGATCTAAGTTGTGGAGTGATATCTTAATCAGTTAAGCGTTGGAAATGGAAATTTGCTGAATGAGGGAGTATGTTGGGCGTACAAGCAGGTACGCTTAGCGTACAAGCCCTAAGGAGAGTATGTTTCGCGTACGAGCTGGGTACGCCCCACGTACTCAGCAGGGTGGGCCTCAGAATCTTGGGTCTTCGGTTTGGGCCATATTTTGGGCTTAGATGTTTAGGGCTTTGTTGGGCCATATAAATTCAGGTGTTTGGGGCTAGGAATATTTTTGGACCTTGGATTAAGGCCCATGAAAGGGTTTGGACCCAATTTGGAAAATTAGGCCATGATTGGGCCTTGAATGATTATTTTGGTATTTGGGCCTTTTGGATTGTAGGTTTGGGCCTTAGTCTTGGACCAAACTAGGTAAGGGGTAAAATGGTCTTTTTACCCTAACTATGGACTGATGGTTATGGATTGGTATCCAATTATTAATTAGATGCTATTTGGTATTGATAGCTCGGGGATTTGTCGAACCAGCAGTCAGAGAGTTATTCGTGTGATTCAGTAGTTCGAGGTGAGTTTCCTTATTGTGTTTAGCGGGTCGAAGGCACCAATGTTGGCCCATAGTTTTGTTATGATTAGGATTCTATATGTCTGCGTGACTCTTGCATGTTTTATGTGCCTGTATGCTTACCGGGCGGGGCCCGATGACTGACAGATCTGTATACCGAACGGGGCTCGATGCCGGGCGGGGCCCATTATGTGTTTATTATGTATGGTATGTGGTATTTTAGGGAACTCAGTAAGCTTTGTGCTTACGGTTTTCAAGTTATGTTTCAGGTACTTCCAGTTCCAAAGGGAAGAGCTCAGGATGATTGTAGAGCACACACTGTTGGAATAGGTGTCTAAGCCCATAACTATAATTGATATGTACTTGACCCGAGAGTAGCATGGTCCATTTTGGGTTGCATTCAACAGAGCAATTTGATAGGATGAATATTTGAGAAAGAGGTTATTTGTGATTTATTAATATATTATAAGTATAATATATTAATTGAGATATCATATTATTTAATTAGTATTGATCAAGAATTAATTTGGAATTAATTTAGTGATCAAAAGAGACTAATTAAATTAACAGGGACAGATTAGATAAATCAGTGATATTTATAGTTTGGGCTAATGATCCATATTGATTAGGATAGACTAATTCTACGTGGGAGTCCATGAAGAGTTAGTCCAAAGGGCTTATCATATGGATTATTGGATTAAATGCCCAAGGAAGTGAATTAGGGTTTACAAGTTAGACCCTAGGAATTCCAAACTATAAAAGTAACCCCTAGACTAAAAAAATCGGCACTTGTGATCATAGATGAAACCCTAGCCGAATTTGGAGCTTCATAACCTCTCTCTCATTATCCTCCATTTGTTTATGGTGTTTTGTGAACCATTTGAGGCAGCACACTTGGGGTGCTAAGCTCTTGAAAGGCCAAAACTCTACAAGCTACAACAAAGAGGTAATAAGTTAACTTGTTTTTATGTTGCAATATTAAATTTGTATGCTAGTTATAGGTTTCATGCTTTGGATTATTTTTTTGCATGTATAACTAGAGAAAACTTAGATCCAAAGCATTAGGGTTGTATGTGCACCATAGGAGTGTTATAATACATAAAACCCAACAGTGGTATCAGAGCCATGGGTGTTTTCTGTTATATAGATGCATTGGTTAATTGTTCAAAGTTGAAAAAAATGGAAATCTGCCCTCTGCCAGGGTGAACTCGACGAGTTCATTGCTTGAACTTGACGAGTTGGACAGTCTGTTAGCAGATTTTCGGGTTTTTTTTGGCCAGAATTGGATTAGGAACATTACCATGAACTGTTTTATATCATAAAATATGTTTTTTCTGATATGGTAGTGATTAACCTAATCTAATTAAAAGATAAATGTCAAATATTAAGATAATTACAAGTTATATGATAAGCTAATTATTTGTATTATTTGATTTATCTTGCTACATGAATTTTAATTAGGTCAAATTGGTAAAAGATAATATGATTATTTTATTGGTTAAAATTTGATCTAAATGTTTTTGAAGAGTTACAAAACTTGCCATCAAATTTTGGAACTCAAAAAGTTTTTTTAAGGAGTTACAAAACTTGTCATCAAGTTTGGAATTCAAAAGGTTTTCAAGAGTTACAAAACTTCCCTCAAGTTTTTGGAAATTGAAAAGTCTCATTTATGAAACATTGAATTCTAAAAAAACCTAGTAATTTGAAAAGGTGCAACTCTTGGGTTCATAACTTAAAAAAAATTAATTAAATAGTTTTAATTTTGAATTTTTAATTTAGAACCTTGATGTTTCCTTTGAATAGTTCAAATTACACTCTTATGGACTTTATTAAATTGATTAAATGTTTAGTTAAAAGAGAAAGTTAATGAATCCATAATCTTATGGTTTAAAGTTAATTAAATTAAAAGTTTAATTTATTAATAGATTAAACCACCTAGTATTTTAAAAGTGTAAAATACACCCTTATACTATACAAAATTAAAAGTTTAATATATTATATATGTATAAGTAAAAAGTCAGTCTTACCATTAGTAGGCCTCATTCACGAAGTTGGTCTATAAGGGGTGTTTAAGGAAGCGGCCTGTAAAATGACCGTCATTGGGTATCCACTCTTACCCATCGCACCCTTGACCAGTGGAGGGTCGTTAGCTGAACGGGTTTGATAGGACACTTAAATCCTCATTAAAAGTATAATGAAATACAAAGTAACTAAACACTTTATAAATTCCCAATCTTAATTACTTTAGGAAAAATGTGAATTTGATGTTAACCCATGAAATTGCACATTCCACCTTATTGCTCAGTCAGTGGAGCGTGTGTGGTTAACCGGCAAACTAATGTGGACTAATGAAGGATGGAAATGGGTTTCTCGTAAATTATCATTGATTAATGGAGCGTGTGTGGTTAACCGGCACATTGATTAGGTGATTAATGACATCGAGAGTACCAAGCTAATTTGCATGGTTATTCATACCTTGTTTGTGATCCTCGGTATCCCAGTCACAAACTCGGAGGGCATAATCGAGATTAAACATACCATTGAAAAGTTCAATGAATCTCAAAAGAATCTAGGAATTTTAATTCATTTAAAACCTAATATTCATTTTCGTTTTTCATGGTGGAAATTGGTAAATCGTCATTTACCTACCTTCAAATATTTTGCAATTGGATTACGGCATCCCTCTTCCGAATTGCAGAATATTGTGTGGGGTCCTAGCCTTAATATTTCATTTGGGTGTTATATTAAGGACTTAAATCAATTAACTTGAATTTCTCCCTTGTAGATGTCTAATTCTGACAACTATGGTCTTCCCGAATCTTTTGAAAATAGCTTCCCTCACGAAGATGATGTTCCACGCTTCGATCATGAAAATGGAAATCATTCTTCACTTCCTCCACCTCCTCCAAATTATTCTCCCTGACCCACATGTTCGTCGACTTGAAAAAGTTCAAGATCACTCAAGCCCTATTGGCAAGCAAACATGAAGATGGAAAGTCTATATGTGCTCACGTCTTGGACATAAAGCTGCATATTGACAGGCTGGAAATGTTGGGTGTCGTGTTCCCAAGGAAGTTGGTTGTTGACTTGGTTCTTCATTCACTTCCTAAGTCATATAGTGAGTTCATTCAAGATCACTATATGACAGACCACGACGTGACCCTTATCGATCTTACCAATTTGCTAATTGCTGCTGAATCAGAAATGATTTGGCGCACTGGTCAAGAAAACTTGATTTGAAGATCTACTTCCCAAACTTCCATGGACATTGACAATGGCGACATTGGAAGTCCAGAAAAGCTTTCTATTCCCAATGGAAAGGTATTGGCCAAGGTCAAACCGTTTGACCAAATGGTAAAGAGAAAGGCTAAGTCTCTGATTGTCCCGTGTACCATTCCGAGAGAGTCTGTTTGTTTCTATTGCCAAGAGAAGGGGCATTGGTTGCGAAGCTGCCCTGACTACCTAAGAGATCTAAGGGATGGTAAAATCAAATTGTATGGTTCTACTTCAGGTAAGATTGCATTTTGATGTTTTGTAGGATCAAAGAAGAGAAAGGAAGCTAGAAAGAAGAGTAAGCTGATTCTGATCGCGAAGAGATGGATTTCGATTGCATGGTTCGATGATCAGATTTTTGAGCTGCTGCTTAGGAGTTATGATAGATTACTTAGGAATAGATAGCAACATAGTTTTCATTTGTATTTGCATTGTAAGGACAAGTTTTTCCGCATATTTTATAAATAAAGGAAAAAAATTTGATTTTGTGTTGTTTTATATTTCCTTGCAATGGAATTTGTGAAAATTGTTGTTTATATGTTTCTATTAATAGCAATATTGAAAATGGTTTGATTATTAGTTATAGCAATTGTGGTAGTGTCGTAATTTTCTAAGTAAGGAAAGATTCTCATCGCCCAAGTTTCAATTGGATAGAAACCGGGAATCATATGATGTATGAAAATCTTGGTACTTAGGAAATTAAGACTAATTCCTTGTTTATATATGTATGTAAGTCAAGTAGAAGATGAAAGGATCTAGTACACATTGATGTGTACTGGTCAGGTCCACCACAAAGGATGATAAAGGCTATTCATCATGATTTACCAATGGTTCAGTAAATATGGTTATGCTTACAAGTTTAAGTGTAATTCTAATACCTTGAAAAGTTTCAATGTATAGCAGAACGAATAAGAAGAATCAATTAGGCAGAAAGATAAAAGTTTTTCCAATCTGAAAGGAAAGGAGAGTACTTTAGTATTATGTTTTATGACCATCCTTATGATTATGGAACTTAGGAGGGGTATCGGGAATTGTTAAAATGGTTAAAATCAAAAGGATGAGTCATACTTCGTTCCAGTATCAAGTCTTAGAGTCATACTCCAAGATTATGCCTTGAGTGACATATCTTAAGTAGGTTTATAACACATTTGTAATTGGTAGTTGTGATAAAACAAAGACCAACTAAGACCAATTGTGTGAAGTGTTTGTCTTGATAGGAATCCACACTAACTCTTGGATATTAGTTAGTCAAGAAATGTTTCTTGACAAGAGAAACTTATATGTCAAGTAGTCAGTGAGAGTCTTAAAGATCTTGAAAATTTCAGGAACTAATCAAGAATAAACCTATTGTTCATCTGTAGCACACGACTTAAGGTTTGTAACCTATCGTGTTGAAATATTCTTGTTTCTGTGCCCATTCCAGTTAAAGTTGACTATGCATGTGAGTTCTATGAGTTTTCATATGTTTGCATAAGGCAAAGCATCTTGATCAGTAAGGGTGAGTTGTTGAACAACCTGGAAGCAATGGTAGGCTCTTGGGCTCCTAAATGACAAGAAATTAAGATTGACCAAGTTCAGTCCATATGAGTTTGAATTTGTCATAGACCTTGTCTTATGATAATGGTTGGGAATGACAGATTCACATGGATAGGAACACATACACCATAAAATCTAAGTGACATAAGGTTTCTCTCCAATTCATGAAAATGATTGTGACGAAACACTTTCACTAAGTAGATTTTGAGAAGATAGCTGTTGTGTTAATTTCGTTCTCAAATTCGATTATGATTACGACATCCCTCTTCATAGTTCAAATTGTGAGAAATGGAAAATAGTTTGGACATTCGGAACTTATTGTTTTAAGTTCTGAAATAGTTTAAACACACATATGAGCTTTCTAATAAAAAAGTGTATGAGCTTAGGTAAAGGCTCATTGAAGCATCTCGTATCAAAAATCTGACATTTGGTAAGAAAGTCAATAAGGATTGATTTCTAGAAGTCCAGCTGATTTCTGGATATATGTCAAAGATAGTGGGAGCATGAGTGTTATGCTAGTAAGAATGTAATTATTATGCTAGTGGGAGCACAATTATTACGAAAAGTGTTGCGATTTAGCAATGCTAATTATAGAAAACAAAGTTTAAATTCGCAAAGTTGCAGAGTTTGAAAAGTTGTTTTGCTATAATTAAGGGAGAGGAACTCATACTTCATTTCAAATCTAAAAGCTTAGATTGAGATGTTAATAGAATTTAGTCATGAACATATTGTTGGGTTTTAAGTACTATAACACTCCTATGGTGCACATACAACCCTAATGCTTTGGATCTAAGTTTTCTCTAATTATACATGCAATAAAAAAATTATCCAAAGCATGAAGCCTATAACTAGCATACATTTGATATTTGAATCATAAAACTAGTTAGAATATTACCTCTCGTTGTAGCTTGTTGAATTTGGCCTTTCAAGAGCTTAGCACCTCAAATGTGATGCCTTAAATGGTTCACAACACACCATGAACAATTGGATGAATATGAGAGAGAGGTTTGGAGACACAAAATCGGCTAGGTCTTCCTTTGAACTCATAGGTCCGATTTTAGGCTTAGGGAAATACATATATAGTGTAGAATTCCAAGAGTCATATGCAAACCCTAATTCTTACACTTAGGCTTATGATCCATAACTCATATGGACTAACTCTTCATGGAAACCTACATAAACTTAGTCCATCATGTATCAATAGCCCAAACCATATATATCACCGATTTACATAATCAGTCCTCATTAATTTAATTAGTCTCTTTTGATCACTAAATTAATTCTTGATCAATACTAATTAAATAATATGATTTCTCAATTTAATATATTATACTTATAATACATTAATAAATCACAAATAACCTCTTTCTCAAATATCCATCCAAACAAATTACCCTGGCGAATGCAACCCGAAATGGACCATGCTACTCTCGGGTCAAGTACATACCAATTATAGTTATGGGCTTAGACACCTAATCCAACAGTCTCCCACTTGGATAAGTATAATAACTATAACTGCAAGTACGACTTAAAACCGACTAGCAATCATAGCTCTTAAAAGCCGTTGTCGAGCTCTGACGCGTCCATTAGATAAGGGATCATATATGTTGGATTAGTGTCTAAGCCCGTAACTATATTTGGTATGTACTTGACCCGGTTATGCATGGTCCTTTTGGGTTGCCTTCACCAAAGCAACTTGACAAGGTAATTTGATATGAGAGAGAGGATATTATGGTTTATTAATATATTATAAGAATAATATATTAAAGGAGAAATCATATTTATTTAATTAGTATTAGTCATAAATTAATTAGGAATTAATTTGGTGACTAAAAGAGATTAATTAAATAAAGGGGCATAAACTGTCAAATGTGTGATAGTTGAGTTTTGGGCTGGGAAACCTAATGGACTAAGGGGGAACGAAATTATGATGAAGGATCATCATATTTTCGTCCAAGGGCCTTATTCCAGAAGGTTCCTTGGGCTACTTGGTGGCTAAGGTATCCCTTAGGGTTTAGACTGAAACCCTAGCAGCCTGTACTATAAATAAGACCCCAAGGCTCCAATTTTCGGCCACTTGCTTCCAAAAGAAACCCTAGGCCCGAAAATTAGCATCCTCCCTCCTCTCTCAAAGTTGCCTTCTTACTTGAGGTTTTTGTGATCCAATAGAGGAGTTACAATTGTGACTCTAAGCTTAAGAGAAGAAGAAAAGAAGATCTAAGCCAATCTTTGAAGAGGTAAACATCTAGATCTGATGTAATAAGTTAATTTTCGAATTATGTATGCTAGATTAGGGTTTGCAAGTCTTGGATTCAATGCATGTACAATAGAGAAACCTAGATCCAAGCATTAGGGTTTGTATGAGCACATAGGATTGTTCTTATGCTTAAAACCCATCAATATATTCCTCCATTTTAGATATTGTATGAACTGAGACATGGATTATGATCATTCTCTCTGTCCATATGCTGTTTTCCGATTTCTGATTTATGATGACTGACTATTTGAACAAATCAAATCAGTCCAGGCTTGGCCAAGCGCTTAGGGTGTCATCACTAAATCATCGAGGGGCCCACATATATCGCTTTTATCCCATATTGGATAAAAGGAACGGATAAAATTCGACTTATATGCTTGCTCTATTTATTTATCAAATCACACACAATGATACATTTTATAACACCAAGTTACTGGTGCGTTTACATATCATCAATGTGCAACCGACTTGTAAACTGCAACTATATGTCTCCGTTTGAAGAATATAAGATATTATCGTCTCACAATCACTCATGATGAACTCAATGAAGTGATTCAAATGAGTGTGGGTTTAATCCAATACTCAAATCTTATTTCAGGAGTACTCATGAACACTGCAGCAAACTTGTGCTATGTCTAAAACACTTAGACTATCTACAGTCAGATTCATGACAGTCTTGCCTCAATACCTACTTCCAAAGTATGATCGACTGTGGATAGTTTGAATAATCTTATTTTTCGGAAAGTCAAAACATGCAAAGTGAAACACAAGAATAATCGAATCCAATATGGTCTCAAAACTTTTGAATATAAATAAAACACCTTTTATTTAATCACCATATTGATTACAAATTATTCATTGTATAATCTTTCGATTAATCAACTTAATACTTGAATTAAAACAATAGTTATCCCATGCTCCAAGCATGCACACTATGTTTATATATATGGTCCTTACTTTGTGAAATAGATCAATTGAAAAACATTTCCAATGAAGCTCATTTCACAAATCCAAATCCCTATTGCAAGTGTAAGAATACCAAGTTCTTGTCACTGCTAGAATGTGTTAGATTCTAAACTATCATGCAATGTAACTTTTGTAATGTCGAGGTACGAAAGTCACAGAGACTTTGCCAACGATATTACAAAACTTTCCACTGGAGATTGATAACAAAACAATTCCAAAGAAGCGAAGTCTCAAATTCAAAGTACATTCCTTTGAACATCCTTCTTGCATAAAAGTTTCTAACTTACACATAGATTCTTAATATTCATCTCCCATTATGGAAAAATTTCCATATTTTCCATATGACAATGCATTATTAATAGAATTCTGTCTATTCATAATAATGTCAATATGGTCCATCCATTACTATACTTTCAACTGTCCTTAAGCAACCAATCCTTAGCGAACCTTAGATTGTCCTTGATAGTTGTTTAACCACTTTAGTCATATCCGGTTCTAGTCCTTTTTCCCTCTTAATGCCCTAGGCATTTGGAAAATTAGAACACGTGAATATTATAGCATATGCAATCGATCCTATATCTGAAGCGTATGGGACACGATTCATAATGTCTTACATAAAGACATGATACTTGACCAGTCTTTTGCTATAATATTTCCATATATAGAATTCCCAATGTTGAAATATTTTAACATGGTATTCATATATATCCATGACTAAGTTTGATTAATACTTCAATCTAAACTTTTAGATTCGAAATAAAGTATAAGTATCCTCTCTCTTACTATAGTGAAACAACTTCTCAACCTTTGCAAATTAAAACTTTGTTTCCTATAAATAGTATTGCTAACTCGAAACACTTACCATAATAATTATGCTCCCACTAGCATTGACATGTATCCAAAATCAGCTGGACTTCTCGAAATCAATACTTTATTGACCTTCTTACCAAAGTTCAGATTTCTGATACGAGATGCTTCGATAAGCCTTTATTTAAGCTCGTACACCTTCTATTAGAAAGCTCATATGTGTGTCTAAACTATTTCAGAACTTACAACAATAAGTCTCGAATGTTCAAACTATTTCCCATTTCTCACAATTCGAACTATGAAGAGGGATGCCGTAATCATAATCGAATTTGAGAATGCAAATATCACAATTGCTAACTCTTTAAAGTCTACTTAGTGAAAGCGTTTCCTCACAATCATTTTCATGAATTGGAGAGAAACCTTACCACTTAGATTTAACGGTGTATGTGTTCCTATCCATGTGAATCTGTCATTTCCAGCTATTATCATAAGATAAGGTCTTTGACAAATTCAAACTCATATGGACTGAACTTGTTCAATCTTAATTTCTTGCCACATGGCAGCACAAGGGCCTACCATGTCTTCCAAGTTGTTAAGCAGCTCACCTATACAGATCAATGAACTTTCATTGATTAAGGTCCTTACCTTATGCAAAAAACTAAGAACTCATAGAACTCACATGCATAGTCAACTTCAACTGGAATGGGCACAGAAACAAGAATATGTCAACACGATAGGTTACAAACCTCAAGTCGTGAGCTAGTGATACACAATAGGTTTATTCTTGATTAGTTCCTGAAACTTTTCAAGATCTTTAAGACTCCCACTGACTTCTTGACATATAAGATTCTCTTGTCAAGAAACACTCCTTGACAAACAAATGTTCAAGAGTTAGTGCGGATTCTTATCAAGGAAAAACACTTCATGCAATCAGTCTTACTTGGTCTTTGTCTTAAAGACATCACAAATACCAATTTGAAATGTGCAAGAGTAAGAAAACATTTTTCTACTCCACATTTCATGATGTGTTATAAACCTTCTTAAGATTATGTCACTCAAGTCACAATCTTGGAGTATGACTCTAAGACTTGTTTTTGGAACGAAGTATCTTCTCGATTTAACCATTTCAACAATTCCCGATTCCTCTTCTTAGCCATACAAATGCACTAAGGTGTCCTTAGAGGATCAATTGTGATATGGTTCTATAATCATTAAGATGATCATAAAACACGATACTAAAGTACTCTCCTTTCCTTTCAGATTGGAGAAACTTTTTATCTTTCTGCCTAATTGATTCTTCTTATTCGTTCTGCTATACATCGAAACTTTTCAATGATTCAGAATTACACTTAACCTTGTAAGCATAACCAAATTTACTAAATTTTTAGTAAATCACAACGAATAGTCTTATCCTTATTTGTGGTGGACCTGACCAGTGCACAACAATGTGTACTAGATCCCCTAGTCCTTCACTTGACTCACATATACATGTGAACAAGGAATTAGTCTTAATTTCCCAAAGACGAAGGTTCTCATTCATCATATAATACAAGTTGCATGATTCCAAGTTTCTGTCCAATTGAAACTTGGGTGATGAGAATCTTTCCTTATTTGGTAAATTTTTTGACACTACCACAAACAAAAGAATCAAATCTATATTGCTAAAAATAGAAACATACAAACATCAATTTTCACAAATGCCATTGCAAGGAAATATAAAATAAAATAAAATCAAAATTTTCTTTATTTATTAAAAAATTGGGAAAAATCTTGTCCTTACAATGCAATTACAAATGAAAAATATGTTACTACATATTTCTAAGCAATCTATCATAACTCCAAAGTAGCAGCTCACAATTCTGATCATCGAATCATGCGATCGAAATCCATCTCTTCGCGATCAGACTCAACATGCTTTTCCTTTAAGCTTCCTTTATTTTCTTCGATCCTACAAAACATCAAAATGCAATCTTATCACATCATGTATTAAGAATCTTTAAATAGGAACTTAATTGAGTTAGATAGTGGACTTACGTAAAGCAGAGTCAACCACTTTGACTTTACCATCCTTGTGATCCTTCAGGTAAATAAGGCAGCTTCGCAACCAATGCCCCTTTTCTTGGAAGTTGGAACAAACAGACTCTTTTGGAATGACACACAGAACAATCTCAGACTTAACATTTCTCTTTACCATTTGGTCTAATGGTTCGACCATGGCCGATCCCTTTCCATTGGGAAGAGAAAGCTTTTATGTTCTTCCAATTTCGCCATTGTCAACGTCCATGGATGTTTGGGAAGTTGATCTTCCAATCAAATTTGCATTACTAGTGCGCCAAATCATTTATGATTCAACAGGAATTAGCAAATACGTAAGATCGATAAGGGTCACATTGTGGTCTGTCATATAGTAATCTTTAATGAACTCACTATATGACTTAGGAAGTGTTTGAAGAACCAAGTCAACAACCAACTTCCTCGAGACAACGACACCTAACATTCCCAGCCTGTCAATGTGTGACTTCATCTCCAAGACATGTACACACACATACCTTCCATCTTGGTGTTTGCTTGCAATAGGGTTTGAGTGACCTTGAACTTTTCAAGTCGACGAACATGTGGGTTAGGGAGAATTATTGGAGGAGGTGGAGGAAGTGAAGAATGATTTCTGGGAACATCATCTTCATGAGGAAAGCTTTTTCCATAAGATTCGGGAAGACCATAGTTGTCAGAAGTAGACATCTACAAGGGAGAAATTCAAGTTAATTGATTTAAGTCCTTAATATAACACCCAAATGAAATATTAAGGCTAGGACCCAACACAATATTCTGCAATTCGGAAGAGGGATGCCGTAATCCAATTGCAAAATATTTGAAGGTAGGTAAATGAGGATTTACCAATTTCCACCATGAAAAACGAAAATGAATATTAGGTTTTAAATGAATTGAAATTCCTAGATTCTTTTGAGATTCATTGAACTTTTCAATGACATGTTTAATCTCGATTATGCCCTTCAAGTTTGTGACCGGGATACCGAGGATCACAAAAAAGGTGTGAATAACCATGCAAATTAGCTTGGTACTCTCGATGCCATTAATCACCTAATCAATGTGCCGGTTAACTACACATGCTCCATTGATCTATGATAAACTACGAGCTACCCATTACCATCCTTTATTAGTCCCATATTAGTGTGCCGGTTAACCACACATGCTACACTAACGACCAATAAGGTGCAATGTGCTATTTCATGGACTAGCACCAAATTCACATTTTTCCTAAAGTAACTAAGATTGGGATTTTATAAAAGGTTTAGTTACTTAATATTAATGAGGATTTAAATGTCCTGTCAAACCCGTTCGGCTAACGACCCTCCACTGGTCAAGGGTACGGTGGGTAAGAGTGTATACCCAATGGCGGTCATTTTAGAGGCCGCCTCCTTAAACACCCCTTATAGACCAGCTTCGTGAATGAGGCTTACTAACGGTAAGACTGACTTTTCACTTATACATATACAGTATATTGGTCTTTTAATTTTATATAGTATAAGGGTGTATTTTAAACCTTTAAAATACTAAGTGGTTTAATCTATTAATTAAACTAGACTTTTAATATAATTAAACTCAAACCGTATAATTATGAATTTATTAATACTCTTTTAATTAATCTTTTAATTAATTATCAACAAAGTCATAATTAAACTTTTAAGTCTAAATTTAAGTTATGAAGCCAAAAGGTTTAGAATTTAATATTTCACAATTAAAACTTTTCATCAAATTTTAAATTCCAAAACTTGAGGGTAAGTTTTGAAACTCTTCAAAACCTTTTAGATTCCTAAACTTGATGACAAGTTTTGTAACCTTTCAAGACTCTTTAATTCCATAACTTAAGGAGTTAATTTGTTTCATGAATGAGACTTTTCAAGTTCCATAACTTGAAGACAAGTTATGAAACTCTTCAAGAAACATTTAGATCAAACTTTAAACTAATAAAATAATCATATCATTTTATCTTTTACTAAATTGATCTAGTTCAACTCTTGTAGCAAAATGATTCAAATTTTACAAATAATTAGTTTCTCACAAAATCAAGTAATTATCTTAAAATTTGGCAATCATCATGTTATTGGATGGGGATAATCATTACCATACCAACAAAATTAAATTTTATGAACCAAAACAGTTTGTGGTAATGATCCTAATCCAAAACAGGCCAAAAACTCGAAAAATTCTGCTAACAGACTGCCCAACTCGACGAATCAGAGCATGGACTCGACGAGTTCATCCCCAAATGATCCAACTTGGCGAGTCCACTCATGGGACTCGTCGAGTCCAGCAGTCAGACAGCTAAAATTGAATTTTTTTCAGCTTTGAAAATTAACTAATGCATCTATGTAACATAAAACAACTCATGGCTCTGATACCACTGTTGGGTTTTAAGTACTATAACACTCCTATGGTGCATATACAACCCTAATGCTTTGGATCTAAGTTTTCTCTAGTTATACATGCAATAAAAAAAATTATCCAAAGCATGAAGCCTATAACTAGCATACATTTGATATTTGAGTCATAAAACTAGTTAGAATATTACCTCTTGTTGTAGCTTGTTGAATTTGGCCTTTCAAGAGCTTAGAACCTCAAGTGTGATGCCTCAAATGGTTCACAACACACCATGAACAATTGGATGAATATGAGAGAGAGGTTTGGAGACACAAAATCGGCTAGGTCTTCCTTTGAACTCATAGGTCCGATTTTAGGCTTAGGGAAATACATATATAATGTAGAATTCCAAGAGTCATATGCAAACCCTAATACTTACACTTAGGCTTATGATCCATAACTCATATGGACTAACTCTTCATGGAAACTTACATAAGCTTAGTCCATCATGGATCAATAGCCCAAACCATATGTATCACCGATTTACATAATCAGTCCCCGTTAATTTAATTAGACTCTTTTTATCACTAAATTAATTCCAAATTAATTCTTGATCAATACTAATTAAATAATATGATTTCTCAATTTAATATATTATACTTATAATACACTAATAAATCACAAATAACCTCTTTCTTAAATATTCATCCTAACAAATTGCCCTGGCGAATGCAACATGAAATGGACCATGCTACTCTCGGGTCAAGTACATACCAATTATAGTTATGGGCTTAGACACCAAATCCAACACATATATGAATGTTATGATGAAATGATTCAACATAAGAAAATTCTATATATGGAAATGTTATAGCAAGAGACTGGTAAAATATCATGTCTTTATGTAAGACATTATGAATCGTATCCCATATGCTTCGGGTATAGGATCGACTACATATGCTATAATATTCACATGTTCTGTTTTTCCAAATGCCTAGGGAATTAAAAGGGAAAAGAGGACCCGAACCGAATATGACTAAAGTAGTTAAACAACTGTCAAGGCCGATCTAAGGTTCGCTGAAGATTGGTCGGTTGTGGGCAGTTGGAAGTATAGTAATGTATGGACCATATTGACATTATTATGAATAATGAGTTGTCACATGGTAAATATGGAAAATATTTTCATAATGGGAGTTGTATATTAAGAATCTATGTGTAAGTTAGAAACTTTCATGCAAGATGGATGTTCAATGGAATGTACTTTGAATGTGAGACTTCGTATCTGTGAAATTGTCTTGTAACAATCTCCAGTAGAGTACTTTGTAATATCATTGTACAAGTCTCTGTGACTTTGGTGCGTTGACATTACAAAAGGATCATTGCATTATAGTTTAGAATCTAACACATTCTAATAGTGGCAAGAATTGGTATTCTTACACTTGTGATAAGGATTTGGAATTGTGAAATGAGAGTCATTGGAAATGTTTACAATTGATCTATTTCACAAAGTAAGGACCATAGGTAAACATAGTGTGCATGCTTGGAGCATGGGATAACTATCATTTTAATTGAAGTATTAAGTTGATTAGTCGAAACATTATACAATGAATAATGTGTAATCAATATGGTGATTAAATAATAAGTGTGTTTTATTTATATTCAAAAGTTTTGAAACCATATTGGATTCGATTATTCTTGTGTTTTACTTTGAATGTTTTACTTCCCAAATAACTAGGTTATTCAAACATCCACAGTCATTCATATTTTGGAAGTAAGTAAAGAAGTATGACTTTCATGAATCCGTCTGTAGATTGTCTAAGTATTTAGACATAGCAAAAGTTTGTTGCAGTGTTCATGAGTACTCCTGTAATAAGATTTGAGTATTGGATTAAACCCACGCTCACGTGAATCATTTCATGGATTTTATCACGAGTGATTAGTGAGACGATAATATCTTATATTCTTCAAACGAAGACATATAGTTGCAGTTTACAAGTCGGTTGCACATTGATGATATGTAAACACACCAGTAACTTGGTGTTATAAAACGTATCATTGCGTGTGATTTGATGAGAAAATAGAGAAAGCATATAAGTCGAAGTTTATCCGTTCCTTTTACCCTAAGAGGGATAAAAGTGATATTTGTTGGCCCCTCGATGATTTAATGATGAAACCCTAAGCGCTTGGCCAAGCCTGGACTGATTTGATTTGTTCAATTAGTCTTTCATCAAAAATCGGAAATCGGGAAACAACACATGAACAGAGAGAATGATTATAATCCATGTCTCAGTTCATACGATATCTTGTAGAATAGAGGAATATATGATCCCTTATCTAATGGACGCGTCAGAGTTCGACGGCGGCTTTTGAGAGCTACGATTGGTAGTCGGTTTTTAAAGTCGGTTTTTGAAGTCGTACTTGCAGTTATAGTTATTAGAATTATCCAAGTAGGAGACTGTTGGATTAGGTGTCTAAGCCCATAACTATAATTGGTATGTACTTGACCCGAGAGTAGCATGGTCCATTTTGGGTTGCATTCACCAGAGCAATTTGATAGGCTGGATATTTGAGAAAGAGGTTATTTGTGATTTATTAATATATTATACGTATAATATATTAATTGAGAAATCATATTATTTAATTAGTTATGATCAAGAATTAATTTGGAAATAATTTAGTGATCAAAAGAGACTAATTAAATTAACGGGGACTGATTAGATAAATCAGTGATATTTATAGTTTGGGCTAATGATCCATATTTATTAGGATGGACTAATTCTATGTGGGAGTCCATGAAGAGTTAGTCCAAAGGGCTTATCATATGGATTATTGGATTGAAGGCCCAAGGAAGTGAATTAGGGTTTACAAGTTAAACCCTAGGAATTCAAACTATAAAAGTAACCCTAGACTAAAAAAATCGGCACTTGTGATCATAGATGAAACCCTAACCGAATTTGGAGCTTCATAACTCTCTCTCATTATCCTCCATATGTTCATGGTGTTTTGTGAACCATTTGAGGCATCACACTTGGGGTGCTAAGCTTTTGAAAGGATAAAACTCTACAAGCTACAACAAAGAGGTAATAACTTAACTTGTTTTTATGTTGCAATATTAAATTTGTATGCTAGTTATAGGCTTCATGCTTTGGATGATTTTGTTGCATGTATAACTAGAGAAAACTTAGATCCAAAGCATTAGGGTTGTATGTGCACCATAGGAGTGTTATAGTACATAAAACCCAACACAAATCACCTCGTTCCGCATTTTCTTGATTTACTCTGATGTGATATGTAGATTAATACATTTGTTTTATTTGGATTCTTATGATGATGTTCTTGGGATACTGGTTTTATTAATTTAAAAATGAAATTTTTTGGTCTTATTTTTGGGACGTTACAAGTTGGTATCAGAGCCTTGGTTTGAGGGATTCAGACATACTCTCGGGTGTGTCTGAGCTCAAACTGAGGATTTGGTAAAGTTTTTCAAAAAGAAATGTATTTTTAAGAAAAGAGTTTTCTAAGACAAGAAGGGGTGTGGTGCATGCAATCTGCCGAGCTCAAGTAAGATTTCCCTAAATACCCATACATGTTAGCTGATATGATTTGATCTATGAATCTGTGAATTGCATGCTAGTTAGGGATAAGGATATGCTTAATTTTGCATGATAGAATGCTAGGAGAGATGCCTTTGTATGCCTATTATATGATCTTGTAGACTTTCAAGCTAGTACCGATCAGTTAGTGATACGATGGCCTGATTAGGTTATGTTTGGTTCTGATTACTTGATGCGTGAATGTTGCTTGCTTTTTGCTTTCTAGGAGTTCTAACTAACTTTAGCTAACTAGTAAGCGAATATGCTAAGTTAAATATTATGGGAACTAAATAATTTTAGAAGGTTAGGTTTTAACGCTATTGTGCAGCTCTTGTATGGGTCCAACCGTTGTAGTGTGAGACCCATCATTCGAAGAATTATCTGGTTTTAGTAATATGTAATTGTATCCGTGAGCTAGTTAGAGGAAGTTATCAGGAGTTCCTTCTGCAGCTGATGGTAGAGAGTGGTGTGGAGTTGCCCTAGGAAAACCTAGGATGAGATATAGTGTTGGGATCCTTGTTTTGATGCGGGTTGATTGCATGGATATAAATTGACTTGTCAAATTCAAGGCAGCCCTTAAGGAAAGTACGTATAGATGTGGAAGGTAGTATGGGCTCATACTACTAGAAGCAGAGGATCCGTACTCGATTTAAGGAGAGCTGCGATGAAACCATGAAGCTTTGTAGATTTGTGATCCCTCAATATATTTTGATGTGTATTCTGATGGTTTATATGGTCTATTTTCAGTATGGTGACATTGCGAGGAAGACCTGTTGGCAGTTATGGTGCTGGAGAGAGCTTGGGCTCAGGTTTTGGAGTCGGGCAACAAGATGATCAGACTAGGGAGTTCATCTCGTCTGAGATTACGCATTGCATTCTTGAGAAGACTCTTGTGATATTTGGTATGGTCAAGGTGGACATTCTGGAGATTTTGGATGAGCGGTTGAGCACCTTTCGTTCTGAGATGGAGGCCTTGGTTGGGGCACATTCTTTGACCTTTAGGGAGTTCCGGGCATGTGGAGCTCCGGACTATCACGGGGCGAAGGACCTGATAGCGAGCAGGAGGTGGTTAGCAGATGTTGTTAACACCTTCCACACCAGCAGTTTCCCCGAGGGGGAAAATGTCAGACTTGCCTCCTGTCTTCTGAAGGACAGGGCACAGGATTGGTGGGAGGAGGTCGGGCGCACAGTGGATGATGAGGTTGTTGATTTGATGACCTGGGATGATTTTGTGACCAGGTTCAGGGCTGATTTTGCACCTGTGAGTAAGATGCAACAGCTGGCGCGAGAGTTTCAGGATCTCCGCCAGACTACTGAGACGGTGATTGAGATCATTGTGATGTTTCGGGAGAGGGCACTTTTAGTTCTACAGTATGTCGCGGATGATGAGATGAAGAAGGCTAGGTATCATGAGATATTGAGGAGTGATATTCCGCAGTTTGTGAGCCGATCCAGCTGCAGGGCGTTGGAGGATATGATAGCGAGAGCTTGGGATAGGGAGATTGATCTGGAGATGGAGAAGAAGAGGAAGACAGATTATGTGCCGAGTGCTGAGGGTTCGGGCAAGAGGCCCAAGGTATCTGATTCCTGATCGAGAGGCCATCAGGGTCGTAGCCGTTGTGGCAAGTACGACAAGATGCATGAGGGAGCGTGCAGGGTGGGTGGTTTTGGCTGCTTCAAGTGCGGTCGGACTAGTCATATTAGCAGAGATTGCACTACTACCACCACCACCACCCCGATATCTGATCTGATTTGATTTTATTGCAATAAGAGGGGCCACAAGAAGGCCCATTTTCCGAGTTTGGCTGCAGCAGGACCGGTGTCGGCACCCGCTCCTGCAACTCTTCGGATTATTAACGGCTGCCAGGGCCGGGCAGATGCACCTGTGGTGAAGAGCAGGGCTTTTCAGCTGACAGCCAAGGAGGCTCGTGCAACTCTCGATGTGGTGACGGGTATGTATCTTCTCCTTATATCTTTATTTATATTGATTTTCTTCTTATATTTATGTGTTTTATTTTAGGATTGTTCCTTGTGAACGGTATTTCTGCATTGGTACTGTTTGATTTGGTGGCTACCCGATCTTTTGTATCGCTTGCACTTAGCAAGAGGTTTGCTGGAGCTCCGGGGGAGCTGGATTGTCCTTTAGATGTCGATATCGCTGATGATAGGTCTGTTCGGGTTGCGATAATTCATTGGGGTTGTACTCCTCAGTTATTCAGTGAGCAGTATCCGGTCGATTTGGTTCTCATTCTTCTGTGTAGGAACAAGGTTATTGTGGGTATGGATTGGTTGAGCCCTAATGGGGCAGTGATCGATTGTGAGCAGCAGTTAGTTCGGGTTCAGACCCCAAGTGGGGGAGAGTTAGTGGTCCATGGGGAGAGATCTCAGCGTGGGCCGATTTTGTGTTCCACGGCGAGGGCCAGACCCTATATTCAGCGTGGTTGTTCTAGTTATGTCGCCTATGTTATGGATACATGGGATAAGGGTAAGGGTATCGTGGATGATGTGCCGATTGTGCGGGATTACCCGGATGTGTTTCCGGAGGATTTTCCTGTGGTGCCTCCGAAGAGGCAGGTTGAGTTCAGGATTGGTCTGGTTCCAGGTGCGGCTCAATAGCCAAAGCACCGTATCGGTTGGCTCCTCCCAAGATGCATGAGTTGTCTACACAGCTGCAGGAGCTGTTAGACAAGGGATTCATTCGACCGAGCAGTTCGCCTTGGGAAGCACCGATCTTGTTTGTGAAGAAGAAGGATAGGTCTCATCGCATGTGCATTAACTACTGGGAGCTAAATATGGTAACGGTGAAGAACCGTTATCCACTCCCGATGATTGATGATCTTTTCGACCAGCTTCAGGGTGCATCTTGGTTTTCCAAGATTGATTTGTGATCGAGTTATCATCGGATGAGGGTTAGGGATGAGGATGTGCAGAATACTGCTTTCCGGACTCGTTATGGTCACTACGAGTTCAAGGTGATGCCTTTGGGTCTCACCAATTCTCCAGCCGCGTTCATGGATCTCATGAACCGTGTGTGCAGGCCGATGCTAGAGCGGTCTGTGATTGTGTTTATCGATGATATATTGGTCTATTCCAAGACTTGGGAGAAAAATAAGGATCACTTGAGGGAAGTACTGGAGATGTTGAGGAGGGAGATACTTTTCGCAAAGTTCTCAAAGTGTGAGTTCTGGTTGCGTAAGGTGTAGTTTATGGGGCACCTTGTCAACCAGAAGGGTATTCTGGTCGATCCGACTAAGGTCAAGGTCGTGATGCAGTGGGACGTTCCAAGGTCTCCATCTGAGATTTGGAGTTTTCTTGGTTTGGCGGGTTATTATCGGAGATTCATCTATTACTTCTCCAAGATAGTTGTTCCATTGACCCGGTTGATAAAGAAGACGGTTACATTTCCTTGGGGGCCTGAGCAGCAGGCAACTTTTGAGACCTTGAGACAGCGGTTGTGTAAGGCACCGATTCTAACCCTAACGGAGGGTGTCGAGGATTTTATGGTTTATTTTGATGCATCGATCACAGTATTGGGGGTAGTGTTGATGCAGAGGGTTCGCGTGATCGCTTACGCTTCGAGGCAGTTGAAGCCTCATGAGGCGAATTATCTACGCATGATTTGGAGTTGGGGGCTGTGGTTTTCGCCCTCAAGATTTGGCGACATTAACACTATGGGGTTCGTTGTACTATTTACACGGATTACAAGAGCCTAAGGTATTTGATGGATCAGCCAAACTTGAATATGAGGAAGCATCGATGGTTGGATGTGGTGAAGGATTATGATTGTGAGATCCTTTATCACCCGAGGAAGGCCAATGTGGTGGTCGATGCTCTCAGCCGCAAGGCGGTCACGGCTCCGATTAAAGGCATATGTTTGAGGATGATCGTGATTAATCCGTTATTGGATCAGATTCTTGAGGCGCAGATCGAGGCTATGAAGGAAGAGCACCAAAAGAGTGAGTGTATTGTGGGTCAGGTGTCTTGCTTCGGTTATGATAGCTGGGGATTGTTGACTATGCATCGACGGCTTTGGGTTTCGTATTGGGGTGGTGTGCGTTAGGTTTTGATGGAGGAGGCGCACAAATCTAGGTTCTCCATTCATCCCGGTGCGACGAAGATGTATAGGGATCTTCGCTCTGATTATTGGTGGCCCCACATGAAGCGGAATGTGGCTTGGTATATGGAGCGGTGCTTGACTTTCAGGAAAGTTAAGGACAAGCATCAACGACCTCACAAAAAGATGCAGTCGTTGGAGATTCTCGTATGGAAATAGGAAGCTATTACCATGGATTTTATCACGAAGCTACCCAGATTGCGTGCATAGTGGATTCGATTTGGGTCATCATGGATCGTTTGACCAAAAGCACGCATTTTATCCTGATTCAGGAGAGTATTTCTGTAGAGAAGTTGGTTGAGATTTATATTAGGGAGGTTGTGGCACGTCATGGGGTGCCGATATCGGTGGTTTATGACATAGATGTCTAGTTTACTTCCAGGTTTTGGAAGAGGTTCCATGACGAGTTGGGTACTCGTTTCCATTTCAACACATCATTCCATCCACAGACTGATGGTCAGAGTGAGCGGACTATTCAGACACTAGAGGATATGTTGCGGGTGTGTGTTCTGGATTTTGGTGGGAGTTGGGATATGTATCTTCCGTTAGCGGAATTTTCGTATAACAATAGTTATCATGCCATCATTGATCGAACTCCTTTCGAGATGCTCAAGGGAGGAAGTGTAGGACCTCGATTTGTTGGGGCGAGGTTGGTCAGCGGGTTATGGGGAGTACCAAGGTGGTACTCAAGACCACTTAGCTGATTCAGCAGGTTCGGAGCTTGCTCCAGACAGCTCAGAGTCGGCAGAAGAGTTACGCTGACAAACGCCAGTCAGATTTAGAATTACATATGGGAGATATGATTCTCCTGAAGGTGTCAGCTTGGAAAGGTGTCATCCGGTTTAGGAAGTGGGGCAAGCTGGGCCCCAGGTATATTGCTCCTTTCAGGGTTTTGGCTCGGGTGGGCCGGGCTGCTTATCGTTTGGATCTTCCAGATGAGCTCAGTCAGATTCATAACACCTTCCATGTCTCTCAGTTACGGAAGTTCTTAGTGGACGATTCTATGGTGGTACCATTAGAGGATATTAAGGTGGATGAACGCTTGAATTATATTGAAAGACTGATGGTGATACTTAATCGGAAGATGAAAACCTTGAGGAACAAGGTTGTCGAGTTGGTGAAGGTGCAATGGCAGCACCGCAAGGGTTCGGGGTGGACTTGGGAGCCAGAAGATGAGATAAGGGAGCACTATCCGGAGTTATTTTGGGTCGCGGACTTTGAGGACGAAGTAGAAGCCTCGTACGTTGGGCGTACGAGGGTTACGCATGGTGTACATGGAGGATAAGAAAACCTTATTTTGGGGTGTTGCACGCTATTTAAGGTCCTTAAGTCCCTAGGGCTGGCCTCTTTACCATCCTCCATACCTCCTAACCCTAAATTTCAACCCTTAGCCTCTATATTTGTGTCTTTGATCTCTTGAGAAGAAGTTCGTGCTTATTTTGCTCATTTTGAAGGGATATAAGAAGGTAAAAGGTGCATTGCTTAGTGTGAAGCTTAGAGATCCAGAATCATCACTCATTTTGCAAGTCTTTTGAGGTATAAAGTTCATACCATGTCTTCTCCTTGATTAGATCTCTTCATGTCATGGTTTTTATGCTTTGGTCCCTTCTGGGTTAGTTTGATGGGTTAAGTCGTTTGTGGGGCTTATTCTTTTAGATTAGGGCATATTATGAGTTTCTTAAGCTTAAAGGTTCAAACTTTATGGTGTTATGGTTTCATTCATGCATTAAGTCATTTATTAATTCCTTTTGAGCTTTAAGAGCTTCATTAAGCCATGCATGCACGTAAAGTTAGCAACTTTACGTGATAAACCAGCCCAAGGAAGTCAGATCTAAGTTGTGGAGTGATGTCTTAATCAGTTAAGAGCTGGAAATAGAATTGGTTGAATGAGGGAGTACACTGGGCGTACAAGCAGGTACACTTAGCATACAAGCCCTAAGGAGTATGTTGTGCGTACGAGCTGAGTACGTCCTGCGTACTCAGCAGGGTGGGTCTCGGAATCTTGGGTCTTCGGTTTGGGCCATATTTTGGGCTTAGATGTTTAGGGCTTTGTTGGGCCATCTGAATTTAGGTGTTTTGGGCTCGTAATATTTTTGGACCTTGGATTAAGGCCCATGAAAGGGTTTGGGCCCAATTTGGAAAATTTGGCCATGATTGGGCCTTAGATGATTATTTTGGTATATGGGCCTTTTGGATTGTAGGTTTGTGCCTTAGTCTTGGACCAAACTAGGTAAGGGGTAAAATGGTCTTTTTACTTTAACTTTGGATTAATGGTTATGGATCAGAATCCAATTATTAATTAGATGTTATTTGGTATTGATAGCTCGGGCATTTGTCGGACGAGCAGCCAGAGAGTTATTCATATGATTAAGCAGTTCGAGGTGAGTTTCCTCACTGTGTTTAGCGGGTCGAATGCACCAATGTCGGCCGATGGTTTTGTTATGATTTGGATGCTAGATGTATGTGTGACTCTTGCATGTGTGATGTGCTCGTATGCTTACCGGGCAGGGCCCGATGACCATTTTGTATGTTATGTATCTTTGTGATTATTTCATGTGTTATGTGTTTATAAGTTTATATGTTTTATATGTATGTTGGGTAGGGCCTGACAACTGACATATCTGTATACCGAGCGGGGCTCGATGCCGGGCGGGCACCATTATGTGTTTATTATGTATGGTGTGTGGTATTTTGGGTAACTCACTAAGCTTTGTCCTTATGGTTTTCAGTCTATGTTTCAGGTACTTCCAGTTCCAAAGGGAATAGCTCGGGATGATTGCACAACACACACCACCCCGTTCCGCATTTTCATGATTTTATCTGATGTGATATGTTGATTATGTAACACCCCAAATCAGGTAACCATTTTTATTCCTTTAAATGAGTTAGTTTTGCAAAAATGATCCCTTCTTGTATGTTGGGCGTACTTAAGTGTACGCTTAGCGTACTATGGAGGAAAGATCATGAAGGAATATCGAGTACGCAGGGCGTACGTGAAGGTACGCTAGGCGTACGTGATGGTAGCCAAACCCTAATTTCCAGACTTGAGGCATATATAAGCATCCTTAAGTCATTGAGGCTAAACCCTAGCCAGGATCTATAGCCTCATTTTGTCCCTTATCCTCAGATTATCTTGTGAGTGTGATTCTTGAGCTTAAAAGTGTGTTGGTGGCCATTTTAGAGATCATTCAAGAAGGAGAAGGTAGTGATCAAGCTTTGTGTGACATTGAGCTTCTAGATCTTGCGTCTAGTTCATCTTGAGGAGCTTCTGGAGGTATAAAGTCTTAATCTTGCCATCTTATTCATTAGATTGAGCTAGGGTTTGCTATATTGTCCTCTTTTGAGTTCATAAGTCACCTCTTGGGAGTTTGAGCAACTCAAGAGCTTAGGAAGATTAGTTCTAAGGTCCTTTAGTGTGTTCATATCATAAAAATATAGACTTATTGGTTATTTTGACCTCATGCATGAGTTAAGACCCTTGGAAAGGTCTTAATGGGTTGTAAAGGGTTGTTAGGAGCATATGGAGCATGCAAAGGCATAAAATTGCCAACTTTATGCCTTAGGACTCTTCAAAAGACCTAAATCTGAGTTTGGGATGTAAAGTCTTCATGCATTAAGCACTTAATGAAGAATATGCATAACATGTTTGTACGCCGTGCATAACAAGTTGTACGCTGCACGTACAGGGGCATGGTCAGTACACTGAGTGTACTGGAGTGGTACGCAGGGCGTACGCACTCAAGTTGGGCTTTGGGGATTTTATGGGCTTGTAGGTTTAGTGGGCTTTAGTCAGTATTGGGCCTGGTCCCATTTTAGAGTTGTGGGCTAATATTTTGAATTGGGTCATGTGGCCCATTAATAGCTTTGGTTATGGACCTTGGGCCCATTAGCAAAGGGAAGACTAGTGGGCCATTATGGAAGGAGTTGGGCTTAGGTATATGGAATCTTTTATTAGATTGTGTTGAATCCTAGTTTAGGGTTAATTGTATTATTGTTCAGTGTGTGGTTTCGGACTGTTAGGTGAGCAGCTTTCATGTTCAGCAGACTGAGGTGAGTCTCCTCACCATACCAATGGGTCGAAGGCGCCAAGGTCGGCCCATGTTTGTTATCCAATTGTTGTGGTTATATGTGGATGTGTTAGTATGGTAATATGTATTTATGTGAAGACCATGGGGGGAGCCCATGGCAAATAGTTAAGACCTTGGGGGAGCCCATGACACATAGGTATAAGACCCTGGGGGAGCCCACGGTATCCTAGAGTAAGACCATGGAGGGAGTCCATGGCATCCCTATATGTTTGTATGCTTGGCATATGATGGCTATATGAACTTATGTGATTTTATGGATTTATGTGGGGTATGTTATGGGGAACTCACTAAGCATTAGCTTACAGTTTGTTGATTGTTTCAGGTACTTTGGGATCTAAGGGCAAGGGCCCTGCATGATGACGCTGCACACACTCTCCAGTACTTTATTATGGGCACTCTGATTTTGGAATAATTACTTGTTGTTTGGGATTTTGAGAAACATTTGTGTTTGAAATTTATAATTAATGAATATGGGTATTGTTATTTAAATGAAAAAATTTATTTGAAAAATTGGGTCGTTACAGATTAATGCATTTGTTTTATTTGGATTCTTATGATGATGTTCTTGGGATACTGGTTTTATTAATTTAAAAATGAATTTTTTTGGTCTTATTTTTGGGATGTTACAGATGATGGTATGCATACAACGTGCTTTCTAGAACTTGTTTTTGAGGTTATATTTAGATCTAGATTGTTGGATAGACTTCTAGAAGTTCAGATGCTTGATGTTTTTGATGTAGAAGGGGCCATTCATGCATACTATGATGTAGTTTCTCAGTTGTGTGTGGTTTGTAGAGAGTTAGGTCAAGATACGTTATCAGGTAGATATAGTACTTTACATATAATCTCATCGGATGAATGTTTGAAAATTGTGAAGGAGTATTTGATTGCTGCAAGTGTAAAGCATTTGAGTCTCATGATTAGTTTTAGAACAAGAGAAAAAAGGATCCAAAGTCGGCGTATAATGTCATTTTGCATGAATCAGTTGGATAGACTTTTGATTATAATGTAAGCATTTTATTGATATAAACAATGTGTTATTTTATTTTACCGATGAATAATATATTCACGTTGCTATACATGTATCTTTGATTGATTTGGATATGAAACATTTGGGAAAGATGATGCATTATTATGATTTAGACCAAAAAATAGTACGGTGTTGTATGAAAATGATGAAAAATGCAATGCAACATGAAATTTATGCAAATGTTAAACAAAAAACTTTGTATAAAGATAAGTTCGTTGTTGTTGAAGATGTTTATCCTACTCGAGAACTTGTTGGTAACCTAACAAATCTTTATCGTCTCCTACTATTGTTGTTCCTTATTTCTTTCTTCACATCTTAATTATTGGATGAATATATTGAAAGTTTGAATGAGTTGAAAACTATAACTTCATTTCTTTACAAAATACAAATGCTACAATTGAAGCTTGAAAGATGGTTGATTATTAAAATTTGTCCAAATAATGAACCATGATCACAAATAGTTATGAACAGAATTGACATGGTCAACCCAAGCGTGCCAAGTGTTCGTAGATGATGATGTGTCAGACATATGAGTAAAAAACTATAGTGTGTGGGCTGAGGTAGACTAAGGTTATAATACTAGATTGATAACAAGGATTTTTGATCCAATATTATACAATCATGCTATTTTTGGTCTAACTCATAATAATGCCTCATCTTTCACAAAGGTTTCATATCTAAATCAATAAAAGATAACTTTAATAACACGGACATGATGTTTATCAATCAAATAAAAATCAAATGTTGTTTATAACAACAAATTGCCGATATTGAGACCTGATTGAGTATTGAGGATTCAATGTATTTTGGACAAAATACCAAAAGAAAGTCAATCCAATTTTTTTTATTCCCTAGGAAGTCCACATTTTGTCTGAATCTTCTTTCATTGTGGTATGACACAATAGTACTATTAGGGTAGATATACAAATTTTATAAATATGTGTAACTTAGTGTTTTTTATTATGTACCCTTATATATGTTGGATAGTGAATAGTAGTGTTGTAGATTTGTGATGTGTCGTAAGCGGTTTGAGACAACCTAGTGTTTAGAAAAACTGGTGTTATATATATATATATATATATATATATATATATATATATATATATATATATATATATATATATGGAAAAGTGAATATACCTTACAACATGTAGTGAACCGAATTATGATGACATGTACGAAATGGTATAGATCAAGTGAATCATATAACATCAAGAGCACCAAGAGTAAGTAAAATCATTTTAAGCTCCATTAGAATAGTAAGAGAACAAGTGAGTATTGTTATTTCTCTCACTAAACTTAACTCTCCAAATGGGTCTTAGATAAAATGGGAGTCACTCACTTTGTATTTATAGGAAAGGCTAAACCCATTACACATCACAAGAGGTAAGCCACATACAAGGAGAACTTTGCACCCTAACATTCTCCCCCTCAAAGTTAGGATTGGATGTCCCGACTTCAATTTCCAAACGAGCTCACGCGATCAAGACCAACTCTCCCTCGAAGTAACACCGGTCTTCAAATCCACAAAATGAATACCCGAGAAGCTTTGAATACCCATTTCTACATTCTCCCCTTTTTATAACCAACAAATGATTATAAAATCCACAAAGGATGAGATGCGCTCGAGGAATAAACTTTACGAAACTCCCCATCGATGTGTGACAAAAATGCAACCGCGAAAATATTATACGAAAAGCAATCACGAAAGGCCGAGAAAAATTTCCAAACTTTGTGAAAATTTTCGACTTTGGGTGAGATTTGCAAGAATTTCGTAAACTGGGTAAAAACTGTCAGTTTGACAAATTCTGCATGGACCCAATGCGCCAAAACAACTTCAAATGCGAAACTTTACCCTAAATGCGAAACTGGGCATAAAGTGTCAATTCGCATCAATTGTAGGGACTGAATTTGATTTTTTTTCCATTTCTCATAATTATACCCCAATGTCGAAACTGGGTAAAATCTGTCAAAATTTTGAAACTTCAGGGATTTGAAATTAAAATTCTTCATTCTTCACAGAAAATGACTCTAATTCGAATATGGGTTGAAATTGTCAATTCGTGTAAAGTATAAGGACTCGAATCGAAATACTTGTTCTTCCCCAAACTGATCCCAGAATGCGAAGAATATGACTCAACATTCATCACAAGTCGAAATCGCAAGTCACAAGTCGAACAATATGACTCAACATTCGTGTAAAGTATTAGACTCCAACATTCATCACATGATATCAGTCGAATTTGATTTCCAAACACTTAATTCGAAATCAAACAAGTTGAAATCAATTTCGACTCCAAGCATAAGCATTCGATGTTAACCTGGTTTCTGAGAGAAACTCACACACACTTTGCACACATCAAATTATACAAGGCGAGGCAGAGAGAGGGAATCAAAAACTACTCTTGGTAGACTTAAAAGAAGAACATACGATGCCTTAAAGGCTTACACCGATTAAAAGAAAAAGAAACTGACCACTAACTGGTAACTACAGAAATCAAGGAAAAACTACCCACTAAGTGCATTACATAGATAAACAACTAAATAAACTAGTTTAAGGAAAATAAACATAAAAAGACTAAGTCAACTGGACATAAGGCACGTGTGCATCAAGATGTTTTAGGTGTTGTATTTCAATACTTCCCCTCAACACCTAGTTTCACCATTCCCATAGCTTCACAAAACTCAAATAATTTCCTGCTAGCTAAGCTCTTTGTCAGGGAATCTGCAACTTGGTCCGTAGTGTTGATGTACCTGAGATCAATCTCACCCTTCAACACCTTTTCACGGATAAAATGGTAGTGTACCTCAATGTGCTTAGTTCGAGCGTGGAATGTGGGATTCTCAGCAAGTTGGATTGAAGATAAGTTATCACAAAACAATGGTACACTATAATCTACTTCCTGATTGAGGTCTCTAAGCAATTGTATCAACCACACACTTTCTTGGGCTGCCATAGCTACAGCCCTGTATTCAGCCTCCGTAGTCGACAAGGAAACTGTGGGTTGGCGTCTACTGCACCAAGCTACAACACTTGAGCCCATCATGAACAAATAACCTGTGGTTGATCTACGTGTATCAACATCTCCAGCATAGTCTGCATCACAGAAACCTGCCAGCTTGCAATCTTCGTCTTTCTTGAAGGAAATACCCCAGTTTAGTGTCCTTTTTACATACCTCAGCAACCTTCGAACTGCATCAAGATGAGGTTTCCTTGGATTCTGCATAAAACGACTCAGAACTCCGACTGCAAATGCTAAATCAGGGCTCGTTAAAGTCAAATAGATAAGACTCCCCACAATTTTTCTGTACATAGAAGCATCTTCAAGTTCTTTTCCAACTGATGTATTGAACTTGACATTAGAATCCATGGGAGTCACAGCCGGTTTGATATCCAACATTCCAAATTTATTCAACAGGTCTGTGGAGTATTTCCTTTGGTGTAGAACAATTGTATCTTCATGATAACTCAACTCAAGGCCTAGGAAATGATTCAATTTTCCTAAGTCCTTCATGTGGAATCTTGTGCAAAGATTTTCTTTAAGTTGAGCAATCATTTCTTTGAGATCTCCTGTGATAATCAAGTCGTCTACATACACCAGTACAACAACCACTTTGTCTCCTCTGGTTTTGACGAATAAGCTAGCATCAGCATTGGTTATGAAATAACCATTATGTTCAAGAAGCTCTGCGATCTTGCCAAACCAAGCTCTTGGCGATTGCTTTAACCCATAGAGGGCCTTCTTAAGTTTGCACACATAGTTTGGATACAACTTGCTTACAAAACCCAACCCAAAGGTTGTTCCATATGAATTACCCGATCAAGGTCTCCGTATAAAAATGCATTGCTCACATCCATCTTCCACAAAGGCCACCCCTTACTCGCTGCCAAAGCTAACAGAACACGCACTGTGGTTAGCTTAGCTACAGGGCTGAAGGTCTCTTCATAGTCAAGCCCGTACTCTTGAGAGAAACCACGTGCTACAAGTCTTGCTTTAAATCTCTCTATTTGACCATCTGCTTTCTTTTTAATATTATATACCCATTTACATGATATCGGTTTCACACCGGATGGCTTTGGGACCAGCTCCCATGTTTGATTCCTCATCAATGCACCATATTCCTCTTCCATAGCACTTACCCATTCTTTGATATTACAGGCTTCATCATATGAATTCGGTTCAAAAACATTATCTTCAGTAGTGGCAGCATTCGCGTATTTGGGATTGGGTTTCTTGGGCCTTGATGACCTTCTTAAACTCGAGGTTTCCCTGATATCTTCATTATTATTGATCGGATAGAATCTGCCTGTTTGCCATGGACTTGGACTTTGCGCTTGAACATCATTATCCTCAATAATAATATCGTCTTCAAAGTTTAAGTTGATATTGGTGGATTCAAGTTTTTCCTTAAGGAGATCTGAATCTGGAAGGGCTTCACGATTTGTTGACCACCAAGATGAAGACTCATCAAATACAACATTCCTCGAAGTGTAACACTTCCCTGTGTTGGGATCACAACACCGCCAACCTTTCCTTTCTTGATTGTATCCTACAAAGATACATCGAATAGCTTTCTTCTCCATCTTTCTACGAAGATGGTTAGGTACAAAGACATAACAGATGCAACCAAATACACGAAAATGGCTTACATTTGGTTTTATGCTCCACAACTTTTCGAATGGGGATGCAAATTGAAGTCCTTGTTGAGGGATTCTGTTTATCACATAGGCTGCAGTTTTCATGCATTCCGCCCAAAAACGACCTGGTACATTTTTGTCATGCAACATGGTCCCACAGATTTCAGACAAGTGACGATTCTTCCTTTCTGAAACGCCGTTTTGCTGTGGCGTATTAGGACAAGTCAGTTGGCGCTTTATCTTGTGTTCCTTCAAGTATCTCGTGAACTCATCTGCAAGATATTCCCCACCATTATCTGAACGTAAACAGCCAATGCTACACTTTGTTTCTCTTTCAGCTTCCAATTTAAAATCTTTGAATTTGATGAAGACTTCTGACTTTTCCTTCATAAAATATACCCACACATACCGAGAAAAATTGTCAATGAAAGTTACCATATACCTCATTCCTTTGACTGAAGGTTGTTTCACAGGTCCAAAAACATCTGAGTGCACGAGTTCTCGGGGAGCTTTAGCTTGATAACTTGATTTCTCGTAGGGTAACTAATGTGCTTTACCATATTGACATCCAGCACACACGAGATCTGTTTTGACTTCGAGTTGTGGTAGCCCATTAACCAACTTCTTCTTCATCATCATGTCAAGCTTTTCATAGCTTACATGGCTCAACCGCAAATGCCACAGATCAGTATTTTGGTTCTTCTTGGTCTTCTCCACATAGGCTGACTCAGCAGACATCACATAAATTGATTCTGAGCGACGTCCTTGCAACAGGGGTGTTGATGATGTTTCAAACTGTTTGTAGATCTTAACATCATTAGGACCAAACAACACATAATGACCTGCAGAAGCTATTTGCGAGACTGAGAGTAAGTTCTTTTTCATTCCGGGAACATGGTACGCATCTTGTAAGATCAGATCTTTCTTGCTATCTTCTGGTGAAAACACAACATCACCAATGTGAGCTATATGAAGCTTCGAGTTGTCAGCAATAACCACTACACTACTGCCTTCATATTTGATTGGATCTTGAAGCTTTGTCTCTTCCCCTGTCATGTGGTTTGAACAACCAGAATCTATAATCCACTCATCAATCTTATTTTGACAAGTTTGAGATGTTGCTGTGTATGCCATAACATCTTTATCTTGAGCTACTAAAGCTTCAGCATCCCAAGGCTCTTCATCTTGTGTAGCAGCTGCATTTCCTTGATCTGTAGGTTCAAATCTGCAATTTCTGGCCAAATGACCTTTTCTATGGCAGTTATAGCACGTAAAGGACCCACGTTTATTGAATGAACGACCTTTGTGCTTACTGCCTGACTGTCCACCCTTCTCGTACTCCTTGTTCTTCTTTTCTTGATATGTATTCTTGCTTCCACCTTCATTACGTTTCGGAACTTGATTTGAATTTTGCTTGTATCTACTCCTACCTTTGTCTACGTAGAGAGCTTCTTCTTCAGTTTTTATAGTCACACCACTCATTTGTTTTGCAAGTGTCTCCTGTGCAGTTAAGAGATTTTCAAATTCTATGAGTGAAGGTTGGACTGGCCACCCTTGGATTGCAGTGACGAAGCTTCAAAATTCTGGCTTCAAGCCATGGATAATATTTCTCTTTACCATTTGGTCTAATGGTTCGACCATGGCCGATCCCTTTCCATTGGGAAGAGAAAGCTTTTATGTTCTTCCAATTTCGCCATTGTCAACGTCCATGGATGTTTGGGAAGTAGATTTTCCAATCAAATTTGCATTACTAGTGCGCCAAATCATTTATGATTCAACAGGAATTAGCAAATACGTAAGATCGATAAGGGTCACATTGTGGTCTGTCATATAGTAATCTTTAATGAACTCACTATATGACTTAGGAAGTGTTTGAAGAACCAAGTCAACAACCAACTTCCTCGAGACAACGACACCTAACATTCCCAACCTGTCAATGTGTGACTTCATCTCCAAGACATGTACACACACATACCTTCCATCTTGGTGTTTGCTTGCAATAGGGTTTGAGTGACCTTGAACTTTTCAAGTCGACGAACATGTGGGTTAGGGAGAATTATTGGAGGAGGTGGAGGAAGTGAAGAATGATTTCTGGGAACATCATCTTCATGAGGAAAGCTTTTTCCATAAGATTCGGGAAGACCATAGTTGTCAGAAGTAGACATCTACAAGGGAGAAATTCAAGTTAATTGATTTAAGTCCTTAATATAACACCCAAATGAAATATTAAGGCTAGGACCCAACACAATATTCTGCAATTCGGAAGAGGGATGCCGTAATCCAATTGCAAAATATTTGAAGGTAGGTAAATGAGGATTTACCAATTTCCACCATGAAAAACGAAAATGAATATTAGGTTTTAAATGAATTGAAATTCCTAGATTCTTTTGAGATTCATTGAACTTTTCAATGACATGTTTAATCTCGATTATGCCCTTCAAGTTTGTGACCGGGATACCGAGGATCACAAAAAAGGTGTGAATAACCATGCAAATTAGCTTGGTACTCTCGATGCCATTAATCACCTAATCAATGTGTCGGTTAACTACACATGCTCCATTGATCTATGATAAACTACGAGCTACCCATTACCATCCTTTATTAGTCCCATATTAGTGTGCCGGTTAACCACACATGCTACACTAACGACCAATAAGGTGCAATGTGCTATTTCATGGACTAGCACCAAATTCACATTTTTCCTAAAGTAACTAAGATTGGGATTTTATAAAAGGTTTAGTTACTTAATATTAATGAGGATTTAAATGTCCTGTCAAACCCGTTCGGCTAACGACCCTCCACTGGTCAAGGGTACGGTGGGTAAGAGTGTATACCCAATGGCGGTCATTTTAGAGGCCGCCTCCTTAAACACCCCTTATAGACCAGCTTCGTGAATGAGGCTTACTAACGGTAAGACTGACTTTTCACTTATACATATACAGTATATTGGTCTTTTAATTTTATATAGTATAAGGGTGTATTTTAAACCTTTAAAATACTAAGTGGTTTAATCTATTAATTAAACTAGACTTTTAATATAATTAAACTCAAACCGTATAATTATGAATTTATTAATACTCTTTTAATTAATCTTTTAATTAATTATCAACAAAGTCATAATTAAACTTTTAAGTCTAAATTTAAGTTATGAAGCCAAAAGGTTTAGAATTTAATATTTCACAATTAAAACTTTTCATCAAATTTTAAATTCCAAAACTTGAGGGTAAGTTTTGAAACTCTTCAAAACCTTTTAGATTCCTAAACTTGATGACAAGTTTTGTAACCTTTCAAGACTCTTTAATTCCATAACTTAAGGAGTTAATTTGTTTCATGAATGAGACTTTTCAAGTTCCATAACTTGAAGACAAGTTATGAAACTCTTCAAGAAACATTTAGATCAAACTTTAAACTAATAAAATAATCATATCATTTTATCTTTTACTAAATTGATCTAGTTCAACTCTTGTAGCAAAATGATTCAAATTTTACAAATAATTAGTTTCTCACAAAATCAAGTAATTATCTTAAAATTTGGCAATCATCATGTTATTGGATGGGGATAATCATTACCATACCAACAAAATTAAATTTTATGAACCAAAACAGTTTGTGGTAATGATCCTAATCCAAAACAGGCCAAAAACTCGAAAAATTCTGCTAACAGACTGCCCAACTCGACGAATCAGAGCATGGACTCGACGAGTTCATCCCCAAATGATCCAACTTGGCGAGTCCACTCATGGGACTCGTCGAGTCCAGCAGTCAGACAGCTAAAATTGAATTTTTTTCAGCTTTGAAAATTAACTAATGCATCTATGTAACATAAAACAACTCATGGCTCTGATACCACTGTTGGGTTTTAAGTACTATAACACTCCTATGGTGCATATACAACCCTAATGCTTTGGATCTAAGTTTTCTCTAGTTATACATGCAATAAAAAAAATTATCCAAAGCATGAAGCCTATAACTAGCATACATTTGATATTTGAGTCATAAAACTAGTTAGAATATTACCTCTTGTTGTAGCTTGTTGAATTTGGCCTTTCAAGAGCTTAGAACCTCAAGTGTGATGCCTCAAATGGTTCACAACACACCATGAACAATTGGATGAATATGAGAGAGAGGTTTGGAGACACAAAATCGGCTAGGTCTTCCTTTGAACTCATAGGTCCGATTTTAGGCTTAGGGAAATACATATATAATGTAGAATTCCAAGAGTCATATGCAAACCCTAATACTTACACTTAGGCTTATGATCCATAACTCATATGGACTAACTCTTCATGGAAACTTACATAAGCTTAGTCCATCATGGATCAATAGCCCAAACCATATGTATCACCGATTTACATAATCAGTCCCCGTTAATTTAATTAGACTCTTTTTATCACTAAATTAATTCCAGATTAATTCTTGATCAATACTAATTAAATAATATGATTTCTCAATTTAATATATTATACTTATAATACACTAATAAATCACAAATAACCTCTTTCTTAAATATTCATCCTAACAAATTGCCCTGGCGAATGCAACATGAAATGGACCATGCTACTCTCGGGTCAAGTACATACCAATTATAGTTATGGGCTTAGACACCAAATCCAACACATATATGAATGTTATGATGAAATGATTCAACATAAGGAAATTCTATATATGGAAATGTTATAGCAAGAGACTGGTAAAATATCATGTCTTTATGTAAGACATTGTGAATCGTATCCCATATGCTTCGGGTATAGGATCGACTACATATGCTATAATATTCACATGTTCTGTTTTTCCAAATGCCTAGGGAATTAAAAGGGAAAAGAGGACCCGAACCGAATATGACTAAAGTAGTTAAACAACTGTCAAGGCCGATCTAAGGTTCGCTGAAGATTGGTCGGTTGTGGGCAGTTGGAAGTATAGTAATGTATGGACCATATTGACATTATTATGAATAATGAGTTGTCACATGGTAAATATGGAAAATATTTTCATAATGGGAGTTGTATATTAAGAATCTATGTGTAAGTTAGAAACTTTCATGCAAGATGGATGTTCAATGGAATGTACTTTGAATGTGAGACTTCGTATCTGTGAAATTGTCTTGTAACAATCTCCAGTAGAGTACTTTGTAATATCATTGTACAAGTCTCTGTGACTTTGGTGCGTTGACATTACAAAAGGATCATTGCATTATAGTTTAGAATCTAACACATTCTAATAGTGGCAAGAATTGGTATTCTTACACTTGTGATAAGGATTTGGAATTGTGAAATGAGAGTCATTGGAAATGTTTACAATTGATCTATTTCACAAAGTAAGGACCATAGGTAAACATAGTGTGCATGCTTGGAGCATGGGATAACTATCATTTTAATTGAAGTATTAAGTTGATTAGTCGAAACATTATACAATGAATAATGTGTAATCAATATGGTGATTAAATAATAAGTGTGTTTTATTTATATTCAAAAGTTTTGAAACCATATTGGATTCGATTATTCTTGTGTTTTACTTTGAATGTTTTACTTCCCAAATAACTAGGTTATTCAAACATCCACAGTCATTCATATTTTGGAAGTAAGTAATGAAGTAAGACTTTCATGAATCCGTCTGTAGATTGTCTAAGTATTTAGACATAGCAAAAGTTTGTTGCAGTGTTCATGAGTACTCCTGTAATAAGATTTGAGTATTGGATTAAACCCACGCTCACGTGAATCATTTCATGGATTTTATCACGAGTGATTAGTGAGACGATAATATCTTATATTCTTCAAACGGAGACATATAGTTGCAGTTTACAAGTCGGTTGCACATTGATGATATGTAAACGCACCAGTAACTTGGTGTTATAAAACGTATCATTGCGTGTGATTTGATGAGCAAATAGAGCAAGCATATAAGTCGAAGTTTATCCGTTCCTTTTACCCTAAGAGGGATAAAAGTGATATCTGTGGGCCCCTCGATGATTTAATGATGAAACCCTAAGCGCTTGGCCAAGCCTGGACTGATTTGATTTGTTCAATTAGTCTTTCATCAAAATCGGAAATCGGGAAACAACACATGAACAGAGAGAATGATTATAATCCATGTCCCAGTTCATACGATATCTTGTAGAATAGAGGAATATATGATCCCTTATCTAATGGACGCGTCAGAGTTCGACGGCGGCTTTTGAGAGCTACGATTGGTAGTCGGTTTTTGAAGTCGTACTTGCAGTTATAGTTATTAGAATTATCCAAGTAGGAGACTGTTGGATTAGGTGTCTAAGCCCATAACTATAATTGGTATGTACTTGACCCGAGAGTAGCATGGTCCATTTTGGGTTGCATTCACCAGAGCAATTTGATAGGCTGGATATTTGAGAAAGAGGTTATTTGTGATTTATTAATATATTATACGTATAATATATTAATTGAGAAATCATATTATTTAATTAGTTATGATCAAGAATTAATTTGGAAATAATTTAGTGATCAAAAGAGACTAATTAAATTAACGGGGACTGATTAGATAAATCAGTGATATTTATAGTTTGGGCTAATGATCCATATTTATTAGGATGGACTAATTCTATGTGGGAGTCCATGAAGAGTTAGTCCAAAGGGCTTATCATATGGATTATTGGATTGAAGGCCCAAGGAAGTGAATTAGGGTTTACAAGTTAAACCCTAGGAATTCAAACTATAAAAGTAACCCTAGACTAAAAAAATCGGCACTTGTGATCATAGATGAAACCCTAACCGAATTTGGAGCTTCATAACTCTCTCTCATTATCCTCCATATGTTCATGGTGTTTTGTGAACCATTTGAGGCATCACACTTGGGGTGCTAAGCTCTTGAAAGGATAAAACTCTACAAGCTACAACAAAGAGGTAATAACTTAACTTGTTTTTATGTTGCAATATTAAATTTGTATGCTAGTTATAGGTTTCATGCTTTGGATGATTTTGTTGCATGTATAACTAGAGAAAACTTAGATCCAAAGCATTAGGGTTGTATGTGCACCATAGGAGTGTTATAGTACATAAAACCCAACACAAATCACCTCGTTCCGCATTTTCTTGATTTACTCTGATGTGATATGTAGATTAATACATTTGTTTTATTTGGATTCTTATGATGATGTTCTTGGGATACTGGTTTTATTAATTTAAAAATGAAATTTTTTGGTCTTATTTTTGGGACGTTACAAGTTGGTATCAGAGCCTTGGTTTGAGGGATTCAGACATACTCTCGGGTGTGTCTGAGCTCAAACTGAGGATTTGGTAAAGTTTTTCAAAAAGAAATGTATTTTTAAGAATAGAGTTTTCTAAGACAAGAAGGGGTGTGGTGCATGCAATCTGCCGAGCTCAAGTAAGATTTCCCTAAATACCCATACATGTTAGCTGATATGATTTGATCTGTGAATCTGTGAATTGCATGCTAGTTAGGGATAAGGATATGCTTAATTTTGCATGATAGAATGCTAGGAGAGATGCCTTTGTATGCCTATTATATGATCTTGTAGACTTTCAAGCTAGTACCGATCAGTTAGTGATAGGATGGCCTGATTAGGTTATGTTTGGTTCTGATTACTTGATGCGTGAATGTTGCTTGCTTTTTGCTTTCTAGGAGTTCTAACTAACTTTAGCTAACTAGTAAGCGAATATGCTAAGTTAAATATTATGGGAACTAAATAATTTTAGAAGGTTAGGTTTTAACGCTATTGTGCAGCTCTTGTATGGGTCCAACCGTTGTAGTGTGAGACCCATCATTCGAAGAATTATCTGGTTTTAGTAATATGTAATTGTATCCGTGAGCTAGTTAGAGGAAGTTATCAGGAGTTCCTTCTGCAGCTGATGGTAGAGAGTGGTGTGGAGTTGCCCTAGGAAAACCTAGGATGAGATATAGTGTTGGGATCCTTGTTTTGATGCGGGTTGATTGCATGGATATAAATTGACTTGTCAAATTCAAGGCAGCCCTTAAGGAAAGTACGTATAGATGTGGAAGGTAGTATGGGCTCATACTACTAGAAGCAGAGGATCCGTACTCGATTTAAGGAGAGCTGCGATGAAACCATGAAGCTTTGTAGATTTGTGATCCCTCAATATATTTTGATGTGTATTCTGATGGTTTATATGGTCTATTTTCAGTATGGTGACATTGCGAGGAAGACCTGTTGGCAGTTATGGTGCTGGAGAGAGCTTGGGCTCAGGTTTTGGAGTCGGGCAACAAGATGATCAGACTAGGGAGTACATCTCGTCTGAGATTACACATTGCATTCTTGAGAAGACTCTTGTGATATTTGGTATGGTCAAGGTGGACATTCTGGAGATTTTGGATGAGCGGTTGAGCACCTTTCGTTCTGAGATGGAGGCCTTGGTTGGGGCACATTCTTTGACCTTTAGGGAGTTCCGGGCATGTGGAGCTCCGGACTATCACGGGGCGAAGGACCTGATAGCGAGCAGGAGGTGGTTAGTAGATGTTGTTAACGCCTTCCACACCAGCAGTTTCCCCGAGGGGGAAAATGTCAGACTTGCCTCCTGTCTTCTGAAGGACAGGGCACAGGATTGGTGGGAGGAGGTCGGGCGCACAGTGGATGATGAGGTTGTTGATTTGATGACCTGGGATGATTTTGTGACCAGGTTCAGAGCTGATTTTGCACCTGTGAATAAGATGCAACAGCTGGCGCGAGAGTTTCAGGATCTCCGCCAGACTACTGAGACGGTGATTGAGATCATTGTGATGTTTCGGGAGAGGGCACTTTTAGTTCTACAGTATGTCGCGGATGATGAGATGAAGAAGGCTAGGTATCATGAGATATTGAGGAGTGATATTCCGCAGTTTGTGAGCCGATCCAGCTGCAGGGCGTTGGAGGATATGATAGCGAGAGCTTGGGATAGGGAGATTGATCTGGAGATGGAGAAGAAGAGGAAGACAGATTATGTGCCGAGTGCTGAGGGTTCGGGCAAGAGGCCCAAGGTATCTGATTCCTGATCGAGAGGCCATCAGGGTCGTAGCCGTTGTGGCAAGTACGACAAGATGCATGAGGGAGCGTGCAGGGTGGGTGGTTTTGGCTGCTTCAAGTGCGGTCGGACTGGTCATATTAGCAGAGATTGCACTACTACCACCACCACCACCCCGATATCTGATCTGATTTGATTTTATTGCAATAAGAGGGGCCACAAGAAGGCCCATTTTCCGAGTTTGGCTGCAACAGGACCGGTGTCGGCACCCGCTCCTGCAACTCTTCGGATTATTAACGGCTGCCAGGGCCGGGCAGATGCACCTGTGGTGAAGAGCAGGGCTTTTCAGCTGACAGCCAAGGAGGCTCGTGCAACTCTCGATGTGGTGACGGGTATGTATCTTCTCCTTATATCTTTATTTATATTGATTTTCTTCTTATATTTATGTGTTTTATTTTAGGATTGTTCCTTGTGAACGGTATTTCTGCATTGGTACTGTTTGATTCGGTGGCTACCCGATCTTTTGTATCGCTTGCACTTAGCAAGAGGTTTGCTGGAGCTCCGGGGGAGCTGGATTGTCCTTTAGATGTCGATATCGCTGATGATATGTCTGTTCGGGTTGCGATAATTCATTGGGGTTGTACTCCTCAGTTATTCAGTGAGCAGTATCCGGTCGATTTGGTTCTCATTCTTCTGTGTAGGAACAAGGTTATTGTGGGTATGGATTGGTTGAGCCCTAATGGGGCAGTGATCGATTGTGAGCAACAGTTAGTTCGGGTTCAGACCCCAAGTGGGGGAGAGTTAGTGGTCCATGGGGAGAGATCTCAGCGTGGGCCGATTTTGTGTTCTACGGCGAGGGCCAGACCCTATATTCAGCGAGGTTGTTCTAGTTATGTCGCCTATGTTATGGATACATGGGATAAGGGTAAGGGTATCGTGGATGATGTGCCGATTGTGCGGGATTACCCGGATGTGTTTCCGGAGGATTTTCCTGTGGTGCCTCCGAAGAGGCAGGTTGAGTTCAGGATTGGTCTGGTTCCAGGTGCGGCTCAATAGCCAAAGCACCGTATCGGTTGGCTCCTCCCAAGATGCATGAGTTGTCTACACAGCTGCAGGAGCTGTTAGACAAGGGATTCATTCGACCGAGCAGTTCGCCTTGGGAAGCACCGATCTTGTTTGTGAAGAAGAAGGATAGGTCTCATCGCATGTGCATTAACTACTGGGAGCTAAATATGGTAACGGTGAAGAACCGTTATCCACTCCCGAGGATTGATGATCTTTTCGACCAGCTTCAGGGTGCATCTTGGTTTTCCAAGATTGATTTGTGATCGAGTTATCATCGGATGAGGGTTAGGGATGAGGATATGCAGAATACTGCTTTCCGGACTCGTTATGGTCACTACGGGTTCAAGGTGATGCCTTTGGGTCTCACCAATTCTCCAGCCGCGTTCATGGATCTCATGAACCGTGTGTGCAGGCCGATGCTAGAGCGGTCTGTGATTGTGTTTATCGATGATATATTGGTCTATTCCAAGACTCGGGAGAAAAATAAGGATCACTTGAGGGAAGTGCTGGAGATGTTGAGGAGGGAGATACTTTTCGCAAAGTTCTCAAAGTGTGAGTTCTGGTTGCGTAAGGTGTAGTTTATGGGGCACCTTGTCAACCAGAAGGGTATTCTGGTCGATCCGACTAAGGTCAAGGTCGTGATGCAGTGGGACGTTCCAAGGTCTCCATCTGAGATTTGGAGTTTTCTTGGTTTGGCGGGTTATTATCGGAGATTCATCTATTACTTCTCCAAGATAGTTGTTCCATTGACCCGGTTGATAAAGAAGACGGTTACATTTCCTTGGGGGCCTGAGCAGTAGGCAACTTTTGAGACCTTGAGACAGCGGTTGTGTAAGGCACCGATTCTAACCCTAACGGAGGGTGTCGAGGATTTTATGGTTTATTTTGATGCATCGATCACAGGATTGGGGGTAGTGTTGATGCAGAGGGTTCGCGTGATCGCTTACGCTTCGAGGCAGTTGAAGCCTCATGAGGCGAATTATCTGACGCATGATTTGGAGTTGGGGGCTGTGGTTTTCGCCCTCAAGATTTGGCGACATTAACACTATGGGGTTCGTTGTACTATTTACACGGATTACAAGAGCCTGAGGTATTTGATGGATCAGCCAAACTTGAATATGAGGAAGCATCGATGGTTGGATGTGGTGAAGGATTATGATTGTGAGATCCTTTATCACCCGAGGAAGGCCAATGTGGTGGTCGATGCTCTCAGCCGCAAGGCGGTCGCGGCTCCGATTAAAGGCATATGTTTGAGGATGATCGTGATCCGTTATTGGATCAGATTCTTGAGGCGCAGATCGAGGCTATGAAGGAAGAGCACCAAAAGAGTGAGTGTATTGTGGGTCAGGTGGCCTGCTTCGGTTATGATAGCTGGGGATTGTTTACTATGCATCGACGGCTTTAGGTTTCGTATTGGGGTGGTGTGCGTTAGGTTTTGATGGAGGAGGCGCACAAATCTAGGTTCTCCATTCATCCCGGTGCGACGAAGATGTATAGGGATCTTCGCCCGGATTATTGGTGGCCCCACATGAAGCGGAATGTGGCTTGGTATGTGGAGCGGTGCTTGACTTTCAGGAAAGTTAAGGACAAGCATCAACGACCTCACAAAAAGATGCAGTCGTTAGAGATTCTCGTATGGAAATAGGAAGCTATTACCATGGATTTTATCACGAAGCTACCCAGATTGCGTGCATAGTGGATTCGATTTGGGTCATCATGGATCGTTTGACCAAAAGCACGCATTTTATCCTGATTCAGGAGAGTATTTCTGTAGAGAAGTTGGTTGAGATTTATATTAGGGAGGTTGTGGCACGTCATGGGGTGCCGATATCGGTGGTTTATGACATAGATGTCTAGTTTACTTCCAGGTTTTGGAAGAGGTTCCATGACGAGTTGGGTACTCGTTTCCATTTCAACACATCATTCCATCCACAGACTGATGGTCAGAGTGAGCGGACTATTCAGACACTAGAGGATATGTTGCGGGTGTGTGTTCTGGATTTTGGTGGGAGTTGGGATATGTATCTTCCGTTAGCGGAATTTTCGTATAACAATAGTTATCATGCCATCATTGATCGAACTCCTTTCGAGATGCTCAAGGGAGGAAGTGTAGGACCTCGATTTGTTGGGGCGAGGTTGGTCAGCGGGTTATGGGGAGTACCAAGGTGGTACTCAAGACCACTTAGCTGATTCAGCAGGTTCGGAGCTTGCTCCAGACAGCTCAGAGTCGGCAGAAGAGTTACGCTGACAAACGCCAGTCAGATTTAGAATTACATATGGGAGATATGATTCTCCTGAAGGTGTCAGCTTGGAAAGGTGTCATCCGGTTTAGGAAGTGGGGCAAGCTGGGCCCCAGGTATATTGCTCCTTTCAGGGTTTTGGCTCGGGTGGGCCGGGCTGCTTATCGTTTGGATCTTCCAAATGAGCTCAGTCAGATTCATAACACCTTCCATGTCTCTCAGTTACGGAAGTTCTTAGTGGACGATTCTATGGTGGTACCATTAGAGGATATTAAGGTGGATGAACGCTTGAATTATATTGAAAGACTGATGGTGATACTTAATCGGAAGATGAAAACCTTGAGGAACAAGGTTGTCGAGTTGGTGAAGGTGCAATGGCAGCACCGCAAGGGTTCAGGGTGGACTTGGGAGCCAGAAGATGAGATAAGGGAGCACTATCCGCAGTTATTTTGGGTCGCGGACTTTGAGGACGAAGTAGAAGCCTCGTACGTTGGGCGTACGAGGGTTACGCATGGTGTACATGGAGGATAAGAAAACCTTATTTTGGGGTGTTGCACGCTATTTAAGGTCCTTAAGTCCCTAGGGCTGGCCTCTTTACCATCCTCCATACCTCCTAAACCCTAAATTTCAACCCTTAGCCTCTATATTTGTGTCTTTGATCTCTTGAGAAGAAGTTCGTGCTTATTTTGCTCATTTTGAAGGGATATAAGAAGGTTAAAGGTGCATTGCTTAGTGTGAAGCTTAGAGATCCAGAATCATCACTCATTTTGCAAGTCTTTTGAGGTATAAAGTTCATACCATGTCTTCTCCTTGATTAGATCTCTTCATGTCATGGTTTTTATGCTTTGGTCCCTTCTGGGTTAGTTTGATGGGTTAAGTCGTTTGTGGGGCTTATTCTTTTAGATTAGGGCATATTATGAGTTTCTTAAGCTTAAAGGTTCAAACTTTATGGTGTTATGGTTTCATTCATGCATTAAGTCATTTATTAATTCCTTTTGAGCTTTAAGAGCTTCATTAAGCCATGCATGCACGTAAAGTTAGCAACTTTACGTGATAAACCAGCCCAAGGAAGTCAGATCTAAGTTGTGGAGTGATGTCTTAATCAGTTAAGAGCTGGAAATAGAATTGGTTGAATGAGGGAGTACACTGGGCGTACAAGCAGGTACACTTAGCATACAAGCCCTAAGGAGTATGTTGCGTGTACGAGCTGAGTACGTCATGCGTACTCAGCAGGGTGGGTCTCGGAATCTTGGGTCTTCGGTTTGGGCCATATTTTGGGCTTAGATGTTTAGGGCTTTGTTGGGCCATCTGAATTTAGGTGTTTTGGGCTCGTAATATTTTTGGACCTTGGATTAAGGCCCATGAAAGGGTTTGGGCCCAATTTGGAAAATTTGGCCATGATTGGGCCTTAGATGATTATTTTGGTATATGGGCCTTTTGGATTGTAGGTGTGTGCCTTAGTCTTGGACCAAACTAGGGAAGGGCTAAAATGGTCTTTTTACTTTAACTTTGGATTAATGGTTATGGATCAGAATCCAATTATTAATTAGATGTTATTTGGTATTGATAGCTCGGGCATTTGTCGGACGAGCAGCCAGAGAGTTATTCATATGATTCAGCAGTTCGAGGTGAGTTTCCTCACTGTGTTTAGCGGGTCGAATGCACCAATGTCGGCCGATGGTTTTGTTATGATTTGGATGCTAGATGTATGTGTGACTCTTGCATGTGTGATGTGCTCGTATGCTTACCGGGCAGGGCCCGATGACCATTTTGTATGTTATGTATCTTTGTGATTATTTCATTTGTTATGTGTTTATAAGTTTATGTGTTTTATATGTATGTTGGGCAGGGCCTGACAACTGACATATCTGTATACCGAGCGGGGCTCGATGCCGGGCGGGCACCATTATGTGTTTATTATGTATGGTGTGTGGTATTTTGGGTAACTCACTAAGCTTTGTCCTTATGGTTTTCAGTCTATGTTTCAGGTACTTCCAGTTCCAAAGGAAATAGCTCGGGATGATTGCACAACACACACCACCCCGTTCCGCATTTTCATGATTTTATCTGATGTGATATGTTGATTATGTAACACTCCAAATCAGGTAACCATTTTTATTCCTTTAAATGAGTTAGTTTTGCAAAAATGATCCCTTCTTTTATGTTGGGCGTACTTAAGTGTACGCTTAGCGTACTATGGAGGAAAGATCGCGAAGGAATATCGAGTACGCAGGGCGTACGTGAAGGTACGCTAGGCGTACGCGATGGTAGCCAAACCCTAATTTCCAGACTTGAGGCATATATAAGCATCCTTAAGTCATTGAGGCTAAACCCTAGCCAGGATCTATAGCCTCATTTTGTCCCTTAACCTCAGATTATCTTGTGAGTGTGATTCTTGAGCTTAAAAGTGTGTTGGTGGCCATTTTAGAGATCATTCAAGAAGGAGAAGGTAGTGATCAAGCTTTGTGTGACATTGAGCTTCTAGATCTTGCGTCTAGTTCATCTTGAGGAGCTTCTGGAGGTATAAAGTCTTAATCTTGCCATCTTATTCATTAGATTGAGCTAGGGTTTGCTATATTGTCCTCTTTTGAGTTCATAAGTCACCTCTTGGGAGTTTGAGCAACTCAAGAGCTTAGGAAGACTAGTTCTAAGGTCCTTTAGTGTGTTCATATCATAAAAATATAGACTTATTGGTTATTTTGACCTCATGCATGAGTTAAGACCCTTGGAAAGGTCTTAATGGGTTGTAAAGGGTTGTTAGGAGCATATGGAGCATGCAAAGGCATAAAATTGCCAACTTTATGCCTTAGGACTCTTCAAAAGACCTAAATATGAGTTTGGGATGTAAAGTCTTCATGCATTAAGCACTTAATGAAGAATATGCATAACCTGTTTGTACGCCGTGCATAACAAGTTGTACGTTGCACGTACAGGGGCATGGTCAGTACACTGAGTGTACTGGAGTGGTACGCAGGGCGTACGCACTCAAGTTGGGCTTTGGGGATTTTTATGGGCTTGTAGGTTTAGTGGGCTTTAGTCAGTATTGGGCCTGGTCCCATTTTAGAGTTGTGGGCTAATATTTTGAATTGGGTCATGTGGCCCATTAATAGCTTTAGTTATGGACCTTGGGCCCATTAGCAAAGGGAAGACTAGTGGGCCATTATGGAAGGAGTTGGGCTTAGGTATATGGAATCTTTAATTAGATTGTGTTGAATCCTAGTTTAGGGTTAATTGTATTATTGTTCAGTGTGTGGTTTCGGACTGTTAGGCGAGCAGCTTTCATGTTCAGCAGACTGAGGTGAGTCTCCTCACCATACCAATGGGTCGAAGGCGCCAAGGTCGGCCCATGTTTGTTATCCAATTGTTGTGGTTATATGTGGATGTGTTAGTATGGTAATATGTATTTATGTGAAGACCATGGGGGGAGCCCATGGCAAATAGTTAAGACCTTAGGGGAGCCCATGACACATAGGTATAAGACCCTGGGGGAGCCCACGGTATCCTGGAGTAAGACCATGGAGGGAGTCCATGGCATCCCTATATGTTTGTATGCTTGGCATATGATGGCTATATGAACTTATGTGATTTTGTGGATTTATGTGGGGTATGTTATGGGGAACTCACTAAGCATTAGCTTACAGTTTGTTGATTGTTTCAGGTACTTCGGGATCTAAGGGCAAGGGCCCTGCATGATGACGCTGCACACACTCTCCAGTACTTTATTATGGGCACTCTGATTTTGGAATAATTACTTGTTGTTTGGGATTTTGAGAAACATTTGTGTTTGAAATTTATAATTAATGAATATGGGTATTGTTATTTAAATGAAAAATTTTATTTGAAAAATTGGGTCGTTACCGATTAATGCATTTGTTTTATTTGGATTCTTATGATGATGTTCTTGGGATACTGGTTTTATTAATTTAAAAATGAATTTTTTTGGTCTTATTTTTGGGATGTTACAGATGATGGTATGCATACAACGTGCTTTCTAGAACTTGTTTTTGAGGTTATATTTAGATCTAGATTGTTGGATAGACTTCTAGAAGTTCAGAAACTTGATGTTTTTGATGTAGAAGGGGCCATTCATGCATACTATGATGTAGTTTCTCAGTTGTGTGTGGTTTGTAGAGAGTTAGGTCAAGATACGTTATCAGGTAGATATAGTACTTTGCATATAATCTCATCGGATGAATGTTTGAAAATTGTGAAGGAGTATTTGATTGCTGCAAGTGTAAAGCATTTGAGTCTCATGATTAGTTTTAGAACAAGAGAAAAAAGGATCCAAAGTCGGCGTATAATTGCATTTTGCATGAATCAGTTGGATAGACTTTTGATTATAATGTAAGCATTTTATTGATATAAACAATGTGTTATTTTATTTTACCGATGAATAATATATTCACGTTGCTATACATGTATCTTTGATTGATTTGGATATGAAACATTTGGGAAAGATGATGCATTATTATGATTTAGACCAAAAAATAGTACGGTGTTGTATGAAAATGATGAAAAATGCAATGCAACATGAAATTTATGCAAATGTTAAACAAAAAACTTTGTATAAAGATAAGTTCGTTGTTGTTGAAGATGTTTATCCTACTCGAGAACTTGTTGGTAACCTAACAAATCTTTATCGTCTCCTACTATTGTTGTTCCTTATTTCTTTCTTCACATCTTAATTATTGGATGAATATATTGAAAGTTTGAATGAGTTGAAAACTATAACTTCATTTCTTTACAAAATACAAATGCTACAATTGAAGCTTGAAAGATGGTTGATTATTAAAATTTGTCCAAATAATGAACCATGATCACAAATAGTTATGAACAGAATTGACATGGTCAACCCAAGCGTGCCAAGTGTTCGTAGATGATGATGTGTCAGACATATGAGTAAAAAACTATAGTGTGTGGGCTGAGGTAGACTAAGGTTATAATACTAGATTGATAACAAGGATTTTTGATCCAATATTATACAATCATGCTATTTTTGGTCTAACTCATAATAATGCCTCATCTTTCACAAAGGTTTCATATCTAAATCAATAAAAGATAACTTTAATAACACGGACATGATGTTTATCAATCAAATAAAAATCAAATGTTGTTTATAACAACAAATTGCCGATATTGAGACCTGATTGAGTATTGAGGATTCAATGTATTTTGGACAAAATACCAAAAGAAAGTCAATCCAATTTTTTTTATTCCCTAGGAAGTCCACATTTTGTCTGAATCTTCTTTCATTGTGGTATGACACAATAGTACTATTAGGGTAGATATACAAATTTTATAAATATGTGTAACTTAGTGTTTTTTATTATGTACCCTTATATATGTTGGATAGTGAATAGTAGTGTTGTAGATTTGTGATGTGTCGTAAGCGGTTTGAGACAACCTAGTGTTTAGAAAAACTGGTGTTATATATATATATATATATATATATATATATATATATATATATATATATATATATATATGGAAAAGTGAATATACCTTACAACATGTAGTGAACCGAATTATGATGACATGTACGAAATGGTATAGATCAAGTGAATCATATAACATCAAGAGCACCAAGAGTAAGTAAAATCATTTTAAGCTCCATTAGAATAGTAAGAGAACAAGTGAGTATTGTTATTTCTCTCACTAAACTTAACTCTCCAAATGGGTCTTAGATAAAATGGGAGTCACTCACTTTGTATTTATAGGAAAGGCTAAACCCATTACACATCACAAGAGGTAAGCCACATACAAGGAGAACTTTGCACCCTAACATTCTCCCCCTCAAAGTTAGGATTGGATGTCCCGACTTCAATTTCCAAACGAGCTCACGCGATCAAGACCAACTCTCCCTCGAAGTAACACCGGTCTTCAAATCCACAAAATGAATACCCGAGAAGCTTTGAATACCCATTTCTACATTCTCCCCTTTTTATAACCAACAAATGATTATAAAATCCACAAAGGATGAGATGCGCTCGAGGAATAAACTTTACGAAACTCCCCATCGATGTGTGACAAAAATGCAACCGCGAAAATATTATACGAAAAGCAATCACGAAAGGCCGAGAAAAATTTCCAAACTTTGTGAAAATTTTCGACTTTGGGTGAGATTTGCAAGAATTTCGTAAACTGGGTAAAAACTGTCAGTTTGACAAATTCTGCATGGACCCAATGCGCCAAAACAACTTCAAATGCGAAACTTTACCCTAAATGCGAAACTGGGCATAAAGTGTCAATTCGCATCAATTGTAGGGACTGAATTTGATTTTTTTTCCATTTCTCATAATTATACCCCAATGTCGAAACTGGGTAAAATCTGTCAAAATTTTGAAACTTCAGGGATTTGAAATTAAAATTCTTCATTCTTCACAGAAAATACTCTAATTCGAATATGGGTTGAAATTGTCAATTCGTGTAAAGTATAAGGACTCGAATCGAAATACTTGTTCTTCCCCAAACTGATCCCAGAATGCGAAGAATATGACTCAACATTCATCACAAGTCGAAATCGCAAGTCACAAGTCGAACAATATGACTCAACATTCGTGTAAAGTATTAGACTCCAACATTCATCACATGATATCAGTCGAATTTGATTTCCAAACACTTAATTCGAAATCAAACAAGTTGAAATCAATTTCGACTCCAAGCATAAGCATTCGATGTTAACCTGGTTTCTGAGAGAAACTCACACACACTTTGCACACATCAAATTATACAAGGCGATTGATAACAAGGATTTTTGATCCAATATTATAATACTAGATTGATAACAAGGATTTTTGATCCAATATTATACAATCATGCTATTTTTGGTCTAACTCATAATAATGCCTCATCTTTCACAAAGGTTTCATATCTAAATCAATAAAAGATAACTTTAATAACACGGACATGATGTTTATCAATCAAATAAAAATCAAATGTTGTTTATAACAACAAATTGCCGATATTGAGACCTGATTGAGTATTGAGGATTCAATGTATTTTGGACAAAATACCAAAAGAAAGTCAATCCAATTTTTTTTATTCCCTAGGAAGTCCACATTTTGTCTGAATCTTCTTTCATTGTGGTATGACACAATAGTACTATTAGGGTAGATATACAAATTTTATAAATATGTGTAACTTAGTGTTTTTTATTATGTACCCTTATATATGTTGGATAGTGAATAGTAGTGTTGTAGATTTGTGATGTGTCGTAAGCGGTTTGAGACAACCTAGTGTTTAGAAAAACTGGTGTTTTATCTATATATATATATATATATATATATATATATATATATATATATGGAAAAGTGAATATACCTTACAACATGTAGTGAACCGGATTATGATGACATGTACGAAATGGTATAGATCAAGTGAATCATATAACATCAAGAGCACCAAGAGTAAGTAAAATCATTTTAAGCTCCATTAGAATAGTAAGAGAACAAGTGAGTATTGTTATTTCTCTCACTAAACTTAACTCTCCAAATGGGTCTTACATAAAATGGGAGTCACTCACTTTGTATTTATAACTCACATTGGTGATGAGAGAAACTCACACACACTTTGCACACATCAAATTATACAAGGCGAGGCAGAGAGAGGGAATCAAAAACTACTCTTGATAGACTTAAAAGAAGAACATACGATGCCTTAAAGGCTTACACCGATTAAAAGAAAAAGAAACTGACCACTAACTGGTAACTACAGAAATCAAGGAAAAACTACCCACTAAGTGCATTACATAGATAAACAACTAAATAAACTAGTTTAAGGAAAATAAACATAAAAAGACTAAGTCAACTGGACATAAGGCACGTGTGCATCAAGATGTTTTAGGTGTTGTATTTCAATACTTCCCCTCAACACCTAGTTTCACCATTCCCATAGCTTCACAAAACTCAAATAATTTCCTGCTAGCTAAGCTCTTTGTCAGGGAATCTGCAACTTGGTCCGTAGTGTTGATGTACCTGAGATCAATCTCACCCTTCAACACCTTTTCACGGATAAAATGGTAGTGTACCTCAATGTGCTTAGTTCGAGCATGGAATGTGGGATTCTCAGCAAGTTGGATTGAAGATAAGTTATCACAAAACAATGGTACACTATAATCTACTTCCTGATTGAGGTCTCTAAGCAATTGTATCAACCACACACTTTCTTGGGCTGCCATAGCTACAACCCTGTATTCAGCCTCCGTAGTCGACAAGGAAACTGTGGGTTGGCGTCTACTGCACCAAGCTACAACACTTGAGCCCATCATGAACAAATAACCTGTGGTTGATCTATGTGTATCAACATCTCCAGCATAGTCTGCATCACAGAAACCTGCCAGCTTGCAATCTTCGTCTTTCTTGAAGGAAATACCCCAGTTTAGTGTCCTTTTTACATACCTCAGCAACCTTCGAACTGCATCAAGATGAGGTTTCCTTAGATTCTGCATAAAACGACTCAGAACTCCGACTGCAAATGCTAAATCAGGGCTCGTTAAAGTCAAATAGATAAGACTCCCCACAATTTTTCTGTACATAGAAGCATCTTCAAGTTCTTTTCCAACTGATGTATTGAACTTGACATTAGAATCCATGGGAGTCACAGCTGGTTTGATATCCAACATTCCAAATTTATTCAACAGGTCTGTGGAGTATTTCCTTTGGTGTAGAACAATTGTATCTTCATGATAACTCAACTCAAGGCCTAGGAAATGATTCAATTTTCCTAAGTCCTTCATGTGGAATCTTGTGCAAAGATTTTCTTTAAGTTGAGCAATCATTTCTTTGAGATCTCCTGTGATAATCAAGTCGTCTACATACACCAGTACAACAACCATTTTGTCTCCTCTGGTTTTGACGAAAAAGCTAGCATCAGCATTGGTTATGAAATAACCATTATGTTCAAGAAGCTCTGCGATCTTGCCAAACCAAGCTCTTGGCGATTGCTTTAACCCATAGAGGGCCTTCTTAAGTTTGCACACATAGTTTGGATACAACTTGCTTACAAAACCCAAGCCAAAGGTTGTTCCATATGAATTACCCGATCAAGGTCTCCGTATAAAAATGCATTGCTCACATCCATCTGCCACAAAGGCCACCCCTTACTCGCTGCCAAAGCTAACAGAACACACACTGTGGTTAACTTTGCTACAGGGCTGAAGGTCTCTTCATAGTCAAGCCCGTACTCTTGAGAGAAACCACGTGCTACAAGTCTTGCTTTAAATCTCTCTATTTGACCATCTGCTTTCTTTTTAATATTATATACCCATTTACATGATATCGGTTTCACACCGGATGGCTTTGGGACCAGCTCCCATGTTTGATTCCTCATCAATGCACCATATTCCTCTTCCATAGCACTTACCCATTCTTTGATATTACAGGCTTCATCATATGAATTCAGTTCAAAAACATTATCTTCAATAGTGGCAGCATTCGCGTATTTGGGATTGGGTTTCTTGGGCCTTGATGACCTTCTTAAACTCGAGGTTTCCCTGATATCTTCATTATTATTGATCGGATAGAATCTGCCTGTTTGCCATGGACTTGGACTTTGCGCTTGAACATCATTATCCTCAATAATAATATCGTCTTCAAAGTTTAAGTTGATATTGGTGGATTCAAGTTTTTCCTTAAGGAGATCTGAATCTGGAAGGGCTTCACGATTTGTTGACCACCAAGATGAAGACTCATCAAATACAACATTCCTCGAAGTGTAACACTTCCCTGTGTTGGGATCACAACACCGCCAACCTTTCCTTTCTTGATTGTATCCTACAAAGATACATCGAATAGCTTTCTTCTCCATCTTTCTACGAAGATGGTTAGGTACAAAGACATAACAGATGCAACCAAATACACGAAAATGGCTTACATTTGGTTTTATGCTCCACAACTTTTCGAATGGGGATGCAAATTGAAGTCCTTGTTAAGGGATTCTGTTTATCACATAGGCTGCAGTTTTCATGCATTCCGCCCAAAAACGACCTGGTACATTTTTGTCATGCAACATGGTCCCACAGATTTCAGACAAGTGACGATTCTTCCTTTCTGAAACGCCGTTTTGCTGTGGCGTATTAGGACAAGTCAGTTGGCGCTTTATCTTGTGTTCCTTCAAGTATCTCGTGAACTCATCTGCAAGATATTCCCCACCATTATCTGAACGTAAACAGCCAATGCTACACTTTGTTTCTCTTTCAGCTTCCAATTTAAAATCTTTGAATTTGATGAAGACTTCTGACTTTTCCTTCATAAAATATACCCACACATACCGAGAAAAATCGTCAATGAAAGTTACCATATACCTCATTCCTTTGACTGAAGGTTGTTTCACAGGTCCAAAAACATCTGAGTGCACGAGTTCTCGGGGAGCTTTAGCTTGATAACTTGATTTCTCGTAGGGTAACTGATGTGCTTTACCATATTGACATCCAGCACACACGAGATCTGTTTTGACTTCGAGTTGTGGTAGCCCATTAACCAACTTCTTCTTCATCATCATGTCAAGCTTTTCATAGCTTACATGGCTCAACCGCAAATGCCACAGATCAGTATTTTGGTTCTTATTGGTCTTCTCCACATAGGCTGACTCAGCAGACATCACATAAATTGATTATGAGCGACGTCCTTGCAACAGGGGTGTTGATGATGTTTCAAACTGTTTGTAGATCTTAACATCATTAGGACCAAACAACACATAATGACCTGCAGAAGCTATTTGCGAGATTGAGAGTAAGTTCTTTTTCATTCCGGGAACATGGTACGCATCTTGTAAGATCAGATCTTTCTTGCTATCTTCTGGTGAAAACACAACATCACCAATGTGAGCTATAGGAAGCTTCGAGTTGTCAGCAATAACCACTACACTACTGCCTTCATATTTGATTGGATCTTGAAGCTTTGTCTCTTCCCCTGTCATGTGGTTTGAACAACCGGAATCTATAATCCACTCATCAATCTTATTTTGACAAGTTTGAGATGTTGCTGTGTATGCCATAACATCTTTATCTTGAGCTACTAAAGCTTCAGCATCCCAAGGCTCTTCATCTTGTGTAGCAGCTGCATTTCCTTGATCTGTAGGTTCAAATCTGCAATTTCTGGCCAAATGACCTTTTCTATGGCAGTTATAGCACGTAAAGGACCCACGTTTATTGAATGAACGACCTTTGTGCTTACTGCCTGACTGTCCACCCTTCTCGTACTCCTTGTTCTTCTTTTCTTGATATGTATTCTTGCTTCCACCTTCATTACGTTTCGGAACTTGATTTGAATTTTGCTTGTATCTACTCCTACCTTTGTCTGCGTAGAGAGCTTCTTCTTCAGTTTTTATAGTCACACCACTCATTTGTTTTGTAAGTGTCTCCTGTGCAGTTAAGATATTTTCAAACTCTATGAGTGAAGGTTGGACTGGCCACCCTTGGATTGCAGTGACGAAGCTTCAAAATTCTGGCTTCAAGCCATGGATAATAATTCTCTTAACTCTGGCTTCACCAATCGGCGCTTGAGGATCTAACTCCGTAATTTCTCTACACAAAGACTTCACTTTATGAAGGTATTGAGGGACAGATAAGTCCTTTTACGATACATACATCAATTCACTTTCAAGCAACTGTAGTTTGGTATCGTTTTTCTTAGAGAACAAGGTTTTCAGAGTATTCCAAGCTTCCGTGGGGGTAACTGCATCCTCGATATGTTCAAGTACTTCCTCTTCAACAGTTGTCTTCATCACAAACAATGCTTTGCCTGCCTTGATTTTCCACTTTCTCAGAACACCATTGTTATCCTCAGCCTGTGGTTGTCTCGTCTCTGATCCGTCCACAAATTCCCATAGATCTTGACCTTGCATGTATGACGACATGCAAGTAGACCATGTGTTATAGTTGTGATTGTTTAGCTTCTTTACACCACCAGCAACTTGAAGCTCTGCCATTGACATAAAACCAGGCTCTGATACCAGTTTGTTAACCTGGTTTCTGAGAGAAACTCACACACACTTTGCACACAACAAATTATACAAGGCGAGGCAGAGAAAGGGAATCAAAAATTACTCTTGATAGACTTAAAAGAAGAACATACGATGCCTTAAAGGGTTACACCGATTAAAAGAAAAAGAAACTGACCACTAACTGGTAACTACAAAAATCAAGGAAAAACTACCCACTAAGTGAATTACATAGATAAACAACTAAATAAACTAGTTTAAGGAAAATAAACATAAAAAGACTAAGTCAACTGGACATAAGGCACGTGTGCATCAAGATGTTTTAGGTGTTGTATTTCAATATTCGACGCGAATGATCCTAAGAAACTCGTTCGTCCCTAAGGCATTCGACTCCTTATTTATTTGATTTATTACCTTTATATCGATTCCAATCTAAATGCTTTCACCATCGAAATCAATTTCACCCCACCAACGAATTCGATCCAACAATCAGTCTAATACGAGTTCGACTCCAATACAATTGACCCCAAGACTCCATCAGTCGAATTCCATTCGACTATTAACCCAAATCAAGTTTGACTTGTACTTAGCAACAATCACTATCGAAATCGACTTCTCCATACAGACGGATTCGACTTGGACTCCAAGAACATTCGATCTCAATTCAGTTTCCAATACACATCGAAATCGACTCTTTACTTGACTCGAACATCTCAACACCGACGACCTTGAAATGTATCTCTCGATTCAAACTTAGATCCATCACCATTCGAAATCAAAATCAAGTACTCCAAAATCGACACCTTGATATCGATTGGAATGATTCCAAGTAAGTACAAATCGAAATCAGTTTCGATTTCGATTTTTTTTACATTAACATCAAACATTCGACATATAAGCCTCAATGACCAATGATTCAAAACATATTTCGATTTCAATCATTCCCCATCATTGAAACTCCTTTTCTTGATTCGAACGATTCTTGAACAAGAACAACAGTTGAAATTGAGTTCGAACATGAATCAAGAACATTACTCAAAATCGAGTTCGACTTCAAAAATCAGCAATATCGACTCAAATCAAGTACGACTTCAGTTGATGTATCACAAGCGATTATCAAATAATTTCCATTGATTTTTTGTTGAAAAATCAAATGTGCTTGTGGACGTGTATCAAGTAGATGATCAATAAAAGAAGAAAAAAGAAAAAAATGGATTGGGCTCAAAGTTAGATGAACAGTAACAAGAATTGATTTTAATTGGGCTTTATTTTGGATCGAATGAATAGTAAGAAATCGAGATTTGGCTGAAAAAATGTATGGATCGATGAACAGTTGTCAACAATAAGATTTTGAGCTTGATCTTTATAAATTTATTGGATCATCAAAGGGGCTCGAATCAGATTAGATCCAACGAATCAAAACGATCAAAAATAAAAAACGAAAAGCACAAAATTAAAAATAAGATTGAATTCGGATTTCGAGAAAACCTTATGATGAAGCTATGAATCGAGTATGAAAAGAATCAGAGTTTAATGATCAATGTATGATTGTGAGATTTGAACACCGATGTAAATATGATCTTGTTTCAGCTCTATTACGCTTTCAAGTTTTACAGAGTACAAAATTACAATTCTGTAAAGACTCTTGTTTATGACTCTAGTAAACACTCCTATTTATAGGAGAGGAAAGCGTACAAAAAATATACTAAGGACTAAGCGTTAAGCTTCGAATACAATGCCCTAGTAAAATAGATTACAAAATGTTCGAAGGGTACAAAACTTATACTTCGACTAATTACAACTATTCGACCCTTACAATCTCCCCCTTTGTAATAATAGTCGAAGTCTTCAATTAGTGAGAAGTGTGATGGAATACAGCAACACCCTTCGAATCTCTGTGTACCAAGAGATAATTTTCTTCAACTCTTTCTTATCTCCTTCATTGTTCTTTTTGCAGTGATTCATACGAACAATCAAGTTCGTATATTGAGATGTTGAATACCTTTCCACTTCACTGGCCTGGAATAAAAACCTTTTTGCTTTTCCAGCTTTGTCTTTTCCTGCGAAGACTAATCCAAAAGGCTTTAGGCAAATTTCACCATCAGCATACTTCTTTAAATCAGCCTGAGTCTTCGAAGGAGCCATTGGAGCTTTTATTTCCATTCCCTTGGCAGTTGCTAACTCCACATCAGTCATTGCCAAACACTCATAGTAATTTTCGATGAAGATTTTGATGTGAGCAACTCCAATCTTGAATTCTTCTGGTTCTGTGTTTTGAAGATAAGAAAATGAGTTGTCTTTCAAAAGTAATGCAACTTGTATAAGGTCATACACGTTCATTAATGGAAAATCTGCAACAGTGAATTCGCAAATTTTTCCATCTGCCCTGACAACCACATATTTAAAATTTTGGACTGTGTTTTCGAAAATCACATCCTTTTTCATGCTGATCACTTTCTTTATTTTGATCAGTGACCATATTTCCTCAGGGGCTTTTCCAAGTACAGCATGAAAACGAATTTTCATGTGTGTGCCTTCATCTTTTTCTTTGAAATTCCCTTCAGCTTTGAACTGTGGCATGATAAACATCATTTCGTTTATTGGGAAATCCAGCTGACTTGCATCAGTATTTGTGACCAAATAGCTTTGCTTAGGTTTCTTCTCGAATATGTACATGTGATTGAAAGCAACCTTGGCCTCAATTGTCTCGTAGTTATAGTGTTTAGCTGGATCCCCTTTATTCATTCCCTTCGGATCACTTGTTCGCTGAGTCATAATGCTTTGGATGATCCTCAGTTTTTCGATCTCAGCTTCAGTTTCAGCCTTCTTTTCTTCTTTCAATTTTTCAACAACAATCGATTTACCCTTATCTTTTAATGCTGGATTATCTATTACCTCCTTTGGTTTTGAACCACTCCCACCATTTTCCAAAGATTTACCAATTACAATCCCTTTCGAAAAAGTTCTTGTAATGGGTAATGTTGTTACAACTGTAGAAGTCACTGGTTCAGCAGAAACAATCACCGGTTTTGTTGTAGGGATCACCGGTTTTGTTGTAAGCATTTTCGAAGAAAATACTTTACCTACCACTTTCGCATCTTCTTCACTTGACTTCCTTTCTCCCCCTTGCACCCTTGTGAAAACAGGAGGGGCAGTTGTTGTGGGAAGAAGACTGGATACGCGAAAGAGCGGTGCAAGTTGCTTATTGAGAATGGCTTCGAATTGAACAAACTTCTGAGATAAAAAATCCAGAGTAATCAATGAAGAAGAAACCGGCCTTTCGGAAATCTCTTTTAACTCCTTGAGCAACTTAATCACTTCCTCAAAATTTGCATTTTCGAATGTTGAAATTTGAGTTATTTGAGGACTCAAATTTTCATATAACTTCACAAATGTTGTGACTGCATCACAAATGATATCAACCTTTTGATTCACAGAGGCATAATCATGGTGAACAGTGGCAACTTCTTTTTGCATGTCTTCTCGGAGTTCACGAATTTGCATGTTGACATCTTCTCGGACTTTCTTGACATCTTGAATAAAAATACATGGCGTTCTTTTGCTACATTTTTCAACTCTTTCAAATCACTAGTAAATTTCGAACTTTGAGAATTAAGTCGAATTTCAGTGTTTTGATCATTAAGATCAACTTTCTCCAAGACTCGAGATTCAGAATCTTTAATCATGCCAGATACTTTACTGATTATCCGTGATTCCATCATCTTTAACATAGTGTCAATTTCCAGACTTGATACGGATGAACCTCCTCCAAGATCAGCTTGAGATTGAATTATGGAATTCAATTTTTGATTAAGAATTTTATACTGCTTCATGGTCATCAGCATATGATCGGGAAATTCCTCTTCCTCTTCGTGAAATTCTAAGTCTTCAAACGTTCCTCCAAACCCTTCATTGTCAGTCTCTGTCTCCATAAAAGTAGTGTCTTGAATAGGAGAAGTGGATTTGGGTGGCTCAGTAGATTGTGAAGAAAAAATTGAAGTAAAAGGTTGATCAAGAATATGTTCGAATGTTGGAGAATGAGTGGATGATGTAATGGGAATAGTAGATGGTGAGACAGAAACAATAGTTTCGAAAGTAGTAGAAATAACAGGACCTTGATCTTCATGCTTGGAACCTCCTTCACCCATATCGACATTTGCATCCGTATCAGATACGTGTGCAGGGATGCCTGAAGTTCGAACCTCCTCAAAAATTGATTTGGCAATCAAAACTTCGGGTGGTATGACAACTGTCTTCTCAGGAGTGGAACTCGTAGTGAGATGAATGAACTCTGGAGTTTCTGGAATTCTGTCATCATCATCTTCGGTTGACTCAGTTGAAATCACCAACTTTCGAGTCTTCCTCTTCTTCTTTGACAAACGCTTGGCCATATCCTCAGCCATTCTTTTCTTCGACACCGGAGAAACAGGTGCTGGTACTTCACGAATTAACACTCCTTCATGAGTGATTTGAGGTTTGTCAACCATTTTCTGTGTAGGAGACATGCGTTTGCGAGATGACTTCATCTTGATTCTACAAAACATCCCAGTCTTCGAAGGAATGATGACATTCTCTTGAGTTTCTTCAATGATGGGCTCAATCACTTGTGTTTCAGCAACAGATACTCCAACAGTTTCAGACTTTTTCTTTGGAGATTTCCAGGATTTCGAATCCTTGGTTTTCTTTTCAGATGAAGCAGGATCAACCTTCTTTGACTTTTTAGACTTCTTCTCTTCCCTAGGCAACAAAATCCCAGTCTGAACAGTAGAATCGATTGTTTGCAAATAGGCCACTAAAACAGAATTCGTAGGATTAACCCGTTTGAGCATCGCATCTGGAATTCGAGCCACAGATGGGAAATCATCAGCATTATCTACAACTTCCTTCGTATAATGGTATGATTGAAAAGTAACTTTCTCTTCGTCATTTGGTACCATAATCCCTTCCTTATTATAAAAATACTGCAAAATAAGGCTCCAGTATCGTGCACACGAAATGCCATGAACTGCATTCGTATGTTCTACACCCTTTTGGAATTCCTTCCATAATTGTGTGGAATAATCCACTTGAAGATCATAGTATAGGCCTGCAACCATTGCATACACCTCCATCCTTCCTTTGTCTAATCCAACTGTTCTTCCGGTTAAACATCGGAGAAAATCCCAAATAAGAAATTCCATAGCCGAGGAAGACCAGATTTCTTAAAGTCAGTTATCTTGGACAATGGGGGCTGATATCTCATCTCATTAAACATATGGACTATTTGTGGAAATGTGAAATCAACATAAGGAGGTGAATTCGGAATATCAAGAATCTGGCAGAAGAGTTTCTTGGATAGCCTAACCTTTTTATCGTTTACCAGATGGAAAGTGATCGTATCAGATGTTTTGTTGTAAGTTGCAGTGGATCCTGCTTGAGAAAGCCAGGATAATGGAACAGAAAAGGAATTGAACATCGTCGTGGATAAAACAGAGTGTTTCAGTGCAACAATGAGCATCTTCAATTCCTCTGGGTATTGAGAAACTTCACCATCCACGTAATAGTTAGTGGATTGAATCTTCATGACTGGTGCGGATGAAATATCTTCAGTGGAAGGATCGACATGAGCAGAAGACGCCATTGTTAGGGTTTGAGAATTTGAAAGATCAGAGAATTTAGAAAAATTTTGCTTTTGGAATGTGTAAATTGATACTGAACCCTTGAATCCCCTTTTATATGTAACCCTGAAGTTTGAATTTGAAGCGGGATGTGCATTTAATGATATCCGACGTGGCACCTTGAAAATCGGACCATTACTGTGGAAAGGTAGCCATGCGTCAAAAAGTAACTGTCACATCTCCTTAAGAACCGGACAGAATACCATACGTCATATGTAGACAGCGTGTATTGTTATCCCCAAGATGATTTGTAACCGTTAGAACCCTTCGAATGGAGGCAGAGCTCTTTCACTTTTGGGATAAAAAGCAAAGTCATATGCCAGATGTTCGAAATCATCAGCCTGAGTTGGTATTACTCGGAACCTCAAGGATTTCGTGAGTGCAGTGTTCCAAAGAATATAGACGAGACACAAATATAAGAAAAATATGGGATAATGTGATGTCAAACCATTGACACAAAAGCAGATTAAATCCCGGGCAAAGATTACTTCATTAATCATTAAGAGAAATGATCAATTGCTTGTGTGGATTCCCGTGAATTACAGTCGAAAACTTGTAGAGAAGTTTCGAAGGGCTTCTTTTTAGTAGGCTTCTTGGGTAGAAAAAAAAATTTTGCTACATGTCAACCTAAACATAAGGTGAGAAATTGTAACAGAAATTACTTGTTTGACCAGTGTAGTCAGTGACAAGTTGGCTTTGATAAAATTTTAACATGACGAGAATATTCGAATGAAACTCACACTGAAACCATACTCAATAAAAAAATTTTGTGTGCTGGATCTTGTTGGGTAACAAACATCGTGGGTTTCGAATGTTTGATCAAGACCACTCATTCGAAATGAATATGATTTGGAGTTTCGAATTTGTGTACAAAAACAAGAGTTTCGTGAATATCTGGAACTTAGTTCCCCGTCAATTCCTTAACAAGACTATGAAAATTGGGTTTCACTTTCATCACGGTCTCATGATGTCAGATCATAAACACAGATTTTTTATATGTCTAAGTCTCGATTGGTTTGATCAGAGACCTCTCGGACATATGTCTTCGTGTGTGATCGTGTAAGAACTTTTGGGTGAAAAAGATGGATTTAAGACACAAAAAGTACCTCTGTTATTGTTGGACCAAACAGGAAACTCTTAACTCATTTTGAGAAGAGTCAGGTAGCTCAGAGACTAATGTGAATATAAGCCTGATTGGGAAGAAATTTTTATATGAAGAATTTCATTAAGGCTTTTGTACACACACATTGAGTCATTGGAGGCTTTTGGACAACATGCAGCAGCATGCTTCTAGGGACAACTTAACTAGTTCAAAATGCGAAAAATATTGATCAATTCATACGAAAAAATTTACCTGACCCTAGAACTGCCAACATATTCCATCTTATATCTTCATGATATTCTGCAACAAAATAAAACTGAAAATATGTTTGTTGTTTTGAAGTTTTCGAAAAGTTTGAAATACAAAAAAAATCTTTTTGGATTTTTAATTTTTCAAAACTTTGAAATACAAAACAAAAGAAAATCTTTTTGGATTTTTGATTTTTCGAAAATTTGAAATACAAAACAAAAGAAAATCTTTTTGGATTTTTAATTTTTCGAAAATTTGAAATACAAAACAAAAGAAAATCTTTTTGGATTTTTGATTTTTCGAAAATTTGAAATTATACTTGTTGCAAAACGCGAAATTTCATCATTCCCCGAGAAGTGATTAATATACGAATTTGAAGGGGTCGAAGCGTTGACTATGAACAGTAACCACTGAATCAACCCTTAAAATTAGTGACAAACGTGCGAATTCGAAGCGGTCGAAGCGTTGACTATGAACAGTAACCGCTGAATGCTGAATGACCTTGCGTTATCTTTTATTCAGCGCCTCTGATTCATGCTTTGTCACCCATCATTCCTCTTTTTCGCATGGAACAGAATTTCCATCGATCATTCCCAGTCCTTCTATAATTCGCACAAAAGATTTTTCATCTAATGCCTTTGTGAAAATATCAGCTAACTGATAAGTTGTTTTCACAAAATGTACTTCAATATTTCCATCTTCCACGTGATCCTTGATAAAATGATAACGAAGAGCTATATGTTTAGTCTTCGAATGCTGCACAGGATTATGACAAATTCTTATTGCACTTTGAGAATCACAATATAATGGAATCTTTTTCATATTAATTGCATAATCACGTAATTGACTTTGAATCCATATTATTTGTGAAGTGCAAGCAGCAGCAGCCACATATTCTGCTTCAGCTGTTGAGAATGATACGCATGTTTGCTTTTTCGACTGCCAGCTCACCAATTTGCCATCAAGAAATTGACATCCACCACTCGTGCTTTTACGATCAAGATTACAACCACCCAAGTCTGCATCCGAATATGCTTGGACGAAGAATCCAGTTTTCGAAGGATACCACAATCCTAACGAAATTGTTCCTTTAAGATAACGAAATATGTTCTTCACAGCTGTGAGATGTGGTTCTCGTGGATTAGACTGATACCTGGCACAATTACACACAGAAAACATGATATCAGGTCTACTTGCTGTAAGATAAAGTAATGAACCAATCATGCTTTGATAAAGAGTTATATCAACGGCTGGTTTATCTAACGACGGTGTCAACTTTATGCCTGTTGCCATTGGAACACGTAACTTCGTGTTATTCGTCAATCCAAACTTTTCGAGCAGATTCTTCGTGTATTTTTCTTGATTGATGAAAATTCCATTTCTGTTTTGACGAATATTCAATCCAAGAAAATTATTGATTTTGCCCATCATGCTCATTTCGAACTTACTTTTCATAAAATCTTTGAATTCCTTCGACAAAGCAGGGTCAATAGAGCCAAAAATAATATCATCAACATAAATTTGAACAAGCATTAGATGATTCCCAACTTTCTTTCGAAATAATGTGGGATCAACAGATCCTTGTTTAAATTTAGATTGTTTCAAAAACGAAGTTAGAGTGGCATACCATGCTCTTGGTGCTTGTTTTAAACCATAAACTGCCTTATCTAAAATATAAACATGATTTGGATATTCTTCGTTAATAAAACCTGGGGGTTGTTCCACATAAACAGTCTCTTCGAGCTCTCCATTTAAAAATGCACATTTCACATCCATTTGATAAACATCAAAATCTTTATGAGCTGCATATGCCAAAAATATTCGAACAGCCTCGAGTCTTGCGACAGGGGCAAAAGTTTCTTCATAGTCAATTCCTTCTTGTTGTGAATTTCCTTTAACAACAAGTCTGGCTTTGTTTCGAACAATGTTTCCATCTTTGTCGGTTTTATTTTTGAAAATCCATTTTAACCCGACAATCGAAACATTTTCAGGTTTAGGAATTAATCTCCAAACCTTGTTTCGTTCAAATTCAGACAATTCAGATTGCATTGCAACAACCCAATCTGAGTGTTCCATGGCAATCTTAATTGTTTTTGGTTCAATTTTGGAGATGAAAACATTGAACATGCAAAATTCTTGATGATTATTCAATACCTCATTCTTTGCACGAATTTGAGCTCTTGTTAAAACTCCCTCTTGTGGATTCCCAATTACTTGATCCTTCAGATGATCTCTTGTCCATTTTTCAATTGGTGGATATGCTGGATCAAATTCCAAAGGAGCATCTTCGTATATGTCATCATTCTCGGAACCTGCAATCGAACAAACATCACCAAAATCATTATTATTTGCAATATTTTCTATATGCTCCCCCTCAACATTATACTCCCCCTCAACATCAGCATTTAATGTTTCTTTCTCCCCCTCGATAGAATGCTCATCATCATTCAAAGTATTTGAATCCAAGTGCTCCCCCTCCACTGGATTATTTTGCCTACTTTCGCCTTCTTGAGGAATTGATGGTGAAGCATCAGTAAACTTCGCAAATTCGGGTATGTGATTATCAGGAGCATGAATTTCAGCATCAACTGCATGATCTGAAATTCCAAAAATCAAATTATAATCAATATCATCCATTTGTAAATATTCATTTTCAACTTGTGTCTTGTAAAATTGGATGATTTGCAAATTTATGCTCATTTTTTTTAACATGGTAATCATCGAATGTGAGATTGAAAGTTTCTTCCATTTTTCGTGTTCGCTTATTTAACACACGATATGCGACAGAATTGTGCGAATAGCCAAGAAAAATCCCTTCATCAGCTTTTGCTTGAAATTTCGAAAGATGATCCTTAAGATTCATAATAAAGCACCTACATCCGAAATATATGAAAGAATTTCACATTAGGTTTACGATTATTCAGAATTTTGTATGGTGTAATATTAAAACGCCTGTGTATGAAAGATCTATTCTGAGTAAAACATGCAGTGGATATTGCCTCAGCCCAAAGATATTGAGGTAAATTCGCATATGCCAACATGGTTCTTGCTGCTTCGCATAGTGAACGATTCCTTCGTTCTACAACACCATTTTGTTGTGGTGTGTAAGGAGATGAAAATTATGCGAAATCCCTTTGTCCACCAAAAATGAATCAAGAACATTGTTCTTAAATTCAGTTCCATGATCACTCTTGATTTTTCGAACAGTCTTCTTCAACGTTATTTCCATCTTTTTGATAAAGTCAATCGTGATTTGTGAAACTTCGGATTTAAGCCTGAGAAAATAAACCCACGTAAATCTGGAGAAATCATCAACAATAACTAAAATGTACCGTTTCTTGTTGAGAGTTGAAACAGTCGAAGGGCCACACAAATCAATATGTAAAAGCTCCAGAGGTGCAACAATTTTCGAATCTATCGTAATTGGATGACCTTGTTTATGTTGCTTGCCAACTTCACAAGCTGCACATAAAGAATCATTATCGAATTTAAGTACAGGTAAACCTCTTACCAGATCTTGTACCACCAGTTTGTTGATGTTTCAAAAGTTGAGATGTGAAAGTCTTCGATGCCATAGCCAGCTTAGATCAGATGTGGCTTTCGAAAGAAGGCATACATTAGGTTTGCCTACTATAGGATTGATGTCCAGAGTAAACATGTCACCTTTCCTTTTGGATTTCAGTAATACTTCGTTTGTGTTGACATTCGAAATAATACTTCCTTCTTCGTTAAAGAGAACTTGATTGCCAGTGCCCACAACAAGTTGAGAAACACTTATCAAGTTATGTTGAAGACCTTCAACATATGCAACACGATTCACTGTGAATTGCCCATTTGTGATCTTCCCATATCCTTTGACTTGACATTTTTTATTGTAAAATTTTACTACTCCAGCATTTTTGAGACTTCGAAAATATCGTAAATTCTCCTTCTTCCCAGTCATGTGACGAGAGCAACCACTATCAATATACCACTTGTTATCATATTGCTCGTCACTCAGTACCTGCAATCAGTGGAAAAATTTAGGTACCCAAGGCTTTTTGGGTCCTTGGAAATTAGATTTTAATTTCGAATGTAATGAAGAACTTTTAACCCAATCACAAACTTTGGTTTTCAGACTATCAATTAAGTTCACTTCATCATCTAAAGGAACCGAAACATAAGTGTGTGATGGTTTCGAATGTGCACTGACACTACCCTTCGAATTCTGAGTTTGAGAATGAACATTTTTTGCCTTTGATACTGGTTTCCAAGCTTTGACCGAAATGTTCGAATCCTTAGAAGATGAACTTCCGTTCGAAGAAGTATTCACATATTTTTCATATGCTTCATGAATTTGTTCCTTTGAATATGCATTCGACTGATACATCTTTCCTTTGCCTTTAAGCCAATGATCAATGTTCTTCCTTGAAGTCATTCCTTTTTCAGGTGACTTTTTCATAGTTTCTTTCTTCGTATGATTAGGAAAATTTGGCTTTTGAGGAACAAAATCAACTTTGGGTTTTGTTAGAAAAGAAGAAGCATATGATGAATCAACTGGTGATTTAAAATTTTGTCATTGAACAAATGTTTGATTTGGATTAGGTTTATTTGAAAATGCTCTTGATTTGTTAGTTTCAGAAACTTTCGAAAACTTTGGTTGCTTATTCACTTCAGACCTTATATGATTTGATTGAGATGAATGTTGGTTTTTCGTTGAAAAATAGGAATTTTTAGCTTTGAAAACATTTTTGTTTGATTGTGATTCAGACATCTTTTGAGACTCAACATTTTGCCAAAATATTTTATTTCTTGCTTGTCTTTTCGAAATGTTGTTTTCCTTCGAAAATTTGTCAATTTGATCTTTAAATTCCTTAGAATTTAGTTTAACAACTTTTTCATTTTCTTTTTCAACAGGTTTTGAATTCTCTTTTTCAACTTTTGATTTTTCAACCCATTGTCTTTGTGGTTTTTGACGTTGAAATACATACGAATTCTTTGTTAAGTTGTTTTCAACTGTGCTTTGATTTGCGAAAAAACCTTCTTCAGTTGTTTTTGAATTATCCTCCTCAACCAACTTCTTTAATTCTGGTTTGATTTTCTCAACATTTCCAGTTGTGACGAAAAATTGATTTGGGAAAATGACATCATCTGTGCATTTGAAATTTGGATAAACAACTGTATTCGTTTCAAGATAATGTTCACCTTTTTCATTCATTACTTTTTCGAACTTTTGTGTATCACCATACACTTGATCAACAACTATTCGAGGAATTTCTTCTTCCTTTGAAGATTTCTTTTCTTTCAAAATTTTCTCTTCATCTTCATCATCACTATCGTCAGTCTGGCTGTCTTTGAGATTCACGAAGTTCATTTCACAAACTTTCGAAGTTGAAGGTATATCAGTTTCATTTTCAACCATCAAATCCTTAACTTTTTCTTTCCCTTTAGATGTTGAAGCAACATTAACAACAGACAACTGAGAACAATCAACATCTTCAAGCTCACTAATTTCACTAATATTATCAGAATTATCTTCAATATCAGCAAAATTAGATTGAGAATCAGACGTAGAATTCTCAGTCTTTTTCAAATTTTGAATTTGTTCAGATTTAGTCAAAGTATCATTCACAATATCAACTAATTCATTCGCATCAAGACATTCATCAACTTTAACTATTCCATATCTATATTTATCATTCGGAACTTTGTTAAAATCAGCTATTTCTTTTTCACAGTCATACGAAATGTTATCTACCGTAGCTCTTTCATAAGCTAAAAATGGCAGCAATTTTCTATGTTGTTCTTTACTGATTTCGCATGAATGATGAAGTTCAGTTAATTTCCCATACAATCTTTTAGCCAAATTATAGTAAATGTTCCTCTGGGCTAACAACAGTTTCGTTTCACTAGACAAATTATCTCTATCCATCATGATATTAGTTATTTGAAGTTCCAAACAATCTATCTTAGTAATTTTCGAATCTAGTTTCTTCTGTGTCTCTAGCAACTACATAGACAGCTTATTAGCCTCATTGCTAGCAGATACCACAATCGAATCAAAATAAGTAACAGTTTCATCGAAAGATACTAATTCAGAATTATAAGCATGTATTGGAATATTAAAAGATTCAAGAATATTACGTACCTTCGTGGTCATCGGAGATTTGTCAGCAGCTTTTGATACGAAGCATCTCCCATGAACTTCGTATTCCTCCTCATCTGAATCTTCTTCCATCTTTGCATACATTGCTCCGTGGGTTGGATTTCGCATCTCCTCATCATCTGATCCAGATGACCAAATTTGATAAGTTTCATCTTCTTCTTGTTCACCACGAGCAACTAACGAAAGATTCTTTGCCTTCGCACGCACCTCCTCCAACTTTTCCACATAGTATGCTTCATCCTTCGTCTTATTCTTTTTCTCATCTTTCTTCCTCAGCATGCAATCATTAGCTAAATGATTAGCCCCGTTGCAATAATGACAATCAATCCCAGCATCTCCCTTTAACTTCTTCTCTGTTTTTCCCTCAACAAACTTCGTATCCTTCTTCTCTTCCTTCTTCTTCTCATCCCCTACACTTTTACTCATAAAATTCCCTTTTGTCTCAGATGACTTTGCCTTCGGATTGAATGGCTTTTTGAAGAACTTTTTCACACGATTATTCGAATAGAAAGCAATCGCCTCATCATCTGAGTTCATGATGAACCCTTCGTCTTCATCCGAAATATCTTTCTCAGCTTCCCTTTCAGAGATCTTCGAAACCAAAGCTAGTGGACCTCCCAAACTTGCCTTCGATTCTTCAGCAATTTCGTTCACTTCGCTTTCATGAGACTTCAGCTGATTGTACAAATCATTCAAAGTTGACGTATCAAAGCTCTGTTGATTCTTAACCATCATGCTCACACTACGCCACTCCTTACGAAGACCCATAACAAAAATTAAATTGAACTCCATGGCTGATCTGGTGATACCATATCAATTGCATCGATAGATTAATTCATTAAGACGATCGTAGTAAACTTCAATCGTTTCACCATCTTTCTGTCTAAAGTCCTTCAGTTCCACTAAACATTGCTTCACAGAGTTAACTTTTGTCTTCTCACTCCCCTGAAATTTCTCCTTGAGATTGTTCCAGATCTCCTTTGCAGTTGTACAACTCCTCACATAGTTGTAAACAACTGGAGGCAAAGCACCTCTTAGTTCTCTCACGCATCTCTTCTCTAGCTTTTTCAGACGATCAAACTGATTCTCAACATCAGAACTTCCAGAAGATGATCCAATTGGTTGAACATTCATTGGTGGATTGAGATTGCCGGAAATGCAATTCCACAGTTCTTCATCCAATCCGTTGAGATAATCCTGCATACGATCAGCCCATTGATCGTAATACTCAGGGATTAGCATAGGAATTTTGGTGGATGATCCTAGAAGATGAGAAAACGAAGTCATGGAATTAAGATTGAATGACGCCATTGATGTACAGAATAAATCCTTGAGAATTTTTGAAGAAACTTTGAGAATTTGACAACAAACTATATGATTCAAATCAGAATCACTAGTAGAACACTCGATTCAATGATTCAAATGCAGAATCGAATCACATATTAAGATCTAGACAATTTTTCACTTTCAAAAAGTGCGGAAACTTTTGAATCAAAAAATTGATTCAAAAACCTTTTGAACAATGTGAAAATCAGATCAGAGATATGATTCCTGCTCTGATACCAATTGATGAAGCTATGAATCGAGTATGAAAAGAATCAGAGTTTAATGATCAATGTATGATTGTGAGATTTGAACACCGATGTAAATATGATCTTGTTTCAGCTCTATTACGCTTTCAAGTTTTACAGAGTACAAAATTACAATTCTGTAAAGACTCTTGTTTATGACTCTAGTAAACACTCCTATTTATAGGAGAGGAAAGCGTACAAAAAATATACTAAGGACTAAGCGTTAAGCTTCGAATACAATGCCCTAGTAAAATAGATTACAAAATGTTCGAAGGGTACAAAACTTATACTTCGACTAATTACAACTATTCGACCCTTACACCTTAATCGTTCATCATCGGATGTTCAAGAAGAAGGTATCGATCTCAACATGAATTTTTCGGAATCCATTTGAGAATTTGAGAAACCTTCTTGATAATTCTTTTTCCATTTGCAATACTCGAATCGAATATTGAAGATCTTGGTTCTTTCGTTGGAACAAGAAAATCTCCAATCTTCACATTGTATTACCCACGATGCATGTTGTATAATCCGCTCTTCTCATTTTTCCAATATCTAACATCATCTTCATGAGAATCTTCACCAATTTTGGGTTTGGAATTCAAATTCATTGCAACAGTTGATGATTGTTGCTTTGAAACCCAAATTTGCTTCATAGATTTCGGCTTCAATACAACATTGGAAGAATTTTGTTTAGAAACCCAATTATTCTTATTTTTTATCTTCTTCTTTTTCTTCTTCGTCATCTTTTTGGATCTTGATGTTTTGAATTCAAGAACAACATCATTCTTGACAACTTCAACTTTGCAATTTTGAATTAAATCTTTTGGAGTTTGATATATTTGAGCTTCTTGGATTGAAGGCTTTCTATATGGCACCATTCCTTCAAACGGATCACAAGAACTCAAACATTCATCGGTTTGAACTCCAATTGAACGAAAAACTTTCACGTCTACAGGATAATCACATTGAATTCCCTTGTCTTGAACATGAAGAACATCATGAACATGATGAACTTCTTCAAGAACATCTTCAACAAAGTCAAGAACATGAAGATCATTTGGGTCTTCAATAAGAGAAACATATTCCTTTTTGAATAATTCTTATTCTTTTCCTTCCTTTTTTATTACCATAACAACATAACATATCCATGGTAATATCAATCAAACGTCCAATTTTTCCAAGAGGTTGAAATAAATTTTCCATGATCATCTTTCAAGCCTCCATAAGAAATCAAAGTTTCCCATGTAATCAACCCGCATCTCAACAAAAACCCATAAAGTTGATTCTCATTGACTTTGTATTTGACATCTTTAATCATCACGATCCAAGAATCATAATGCAAATGCACCATCTTTGATCGATTAACAACAAGAATCACAAGAACTTGGATTTTTCTAGAGAGAGAAAGTGATTATGAATGAAACCTCTAGAGAAAGAAAGTGAATATGAACCAAGTTCTAAAGAGAGAAAGTGAGATTAACAAGTATTCTAGAGAGAGAAAATCAAATTTTGAATCAAATCCATGAATAAATTTGATTTCTAGAACTAAAACTCTCTCAAAGATGAAGAACTTACACCCATTTAAGATTCACCAAATCAAAAATGTCATCATGGATCAATTCTTGAGAACTTCAAGAACACCCGCTCTGATACCAATTGTAGTGACCGGATTATGATGACATGTGAAGAATAGTAAAGATCAAGTGAATCATACAACATCAAGAACGCCAAGAGTAAATAAAATCATTTTGAGCTCCATTAAAATAGTAAGAGTACACGTGGGTATTGTTATTTCTCTCACTAAACTAAACTCTCCAAATGGGTCTTACATAAAATAGGAGCCACTCGCTTCCTATTTATAGGAATGGCTAAACACATTACACATCATAATAGGTAAACCACATCCAAGGAGAACTTTGCACCCTAAGACAACATGATATAAACTTAGGTACCCACTCTCAGTATACTTGTGATGTCCCATTTTCACAACCAATTTTTTTTTAATTAGGTAAAAACATTATTTCTCTAAAACAAGTCAAGAAAAACCCATAAGTATCAAAACACAGTCATTCCAAAATCAGAGTATCATAATAATGTGGAATCACAAAATCTGTCGATGAGTGTGTATAGTCAAACCTTCTCCTTCCCACGATCATCTAAAGTGCTTGAAAAACATTTACTCCATAACTGTAAGCACAAAGCTTAGTGAGTTCCCCCAAAATATCACATACATCACATCATAATAATCAATTATGGGTTATCAGCAACCCTGAGACTATCAGCAGTCCTAAATATCACATACAACACATCAATATAAACAACTACGGGTTATCAACAACCATGGGACTATCAGCAGTTCTATGGGCTCACACCAGCCCTATGGGTTATCAGCAACCCTGTATGTTATCATTAACCCTGCGGACTATCAGCAGTCTTGGAGTTATCAGCAACTTAGATACACATATAACAACAATCATCAAATAAGACTAGGTTAGTCTAGCATGCACCGTACTATGACATAGGTAATATAGTGAGAAAACTCACTTGAACGAAGAGCTGAAATCCACTACTCAAAGTCCCACACAATCAGCTACATGAACCTACTAAACCAATCACAAGCTAAACCTCAAACTATGGATCAACACATCTATAAGTTTGACCAAAAGTCAAACTGGTCAAAAAGTCAACGGTCAAACTTAACCTCAGCTGACCCCCCATGTCGAAGCCACCCATTGGCCACATAGTGGAATCTTCAAGACAAAACACTCGTAAAGACTGCCCATTGCCATGTCGTGGTGACCAACCCACCACGTCGTAGAAACTGCTCAGGTTAGCTTAATGTGTTAAGCTCTTAATTCTTCAAACTACTCATCCATGCTTTCCATAAGGCTGTCATACACCCAAATACATCATAAAAATCATTTCTCTATAGACATGCATGTCCAATGCATGTCTTGAGCTTAAGTTAGGTCAAAATGGTGAAAATGAGACTAAAACCTCATACATGGAACCAAAACTTCAGAACTCTTCAGATATGGGACAAGAGACTATAATGAAACCACGGGGACCCATAAAGTTGCTAATTTTATGAAATCCATCCACTCAAACCATCCTAAACATGGAGAAAAATAGGGAAAAGTCTAGATCTAACATGCTTGCACACAAAAGGTAGAAAATGAAGGACTTAAAAGAGTCCAGATAATGCACATGATGATGAGGGGGAGATTTGCTTAATGGATCAATGCACCAAGGACACATTCTTTCTCTTCATGGTACTAAAATCACCACAAAGCTCACAATATCAACAATTGAGGCTAGGGTTTGTATGGTATCAGATCTTTGAGGGTGGAGGCTGCCAAATGAGGCAAACTTAGGGTTTAGTGCCTTTAAATAGGGCACGACTTGGAAATCTAGGGTTTTAGACCAAAATAGCCGTCATGTCGTGGCCAGCTCCCTGTCACGTCGTGGTACAACACATATGCATGTTTTCCATCAGGAATGCCACGTCGTGGCCCAGCCAAAACTCATAAACATAATTACTTAAATTCGCACAAGAAGTCTGGAATATTCCTCAACCAACATTATCAACATACAAAAGGGTATAAACTCTATTACTTAGAAGCCCAAGACCTTTGCTTGTTTGCATTACGACACGAAAATTTAAAATAAGAAACGTCTGAAACTGGATGTTACAATTCTCCCCCACTTAAATTAGATTTCATCCTCGAAATCCGCCTTGGTTAGAATATCTGAAAACAACACCAACACATTTCATATGCTTCCAAGAAGGAAACTTTAGAGACCACTCGGAACCCAACCAATGCCAACAAACTGGTGGGGTTTTTAGGTTACAAAACAAATGTACATGTGGACATTCTCTTAACACTTAAGGGTACATGCAACCTAAAATGGATCTATTGTCACACCTCCAAACCAGACGACGAAAACGTCCGGGGTGGATGACTTCAAAATAGTTATACAAAAGAAGAAGACATTACTCCAAAATAGCTCCATCTTCTCAAAAGTTCGGGGAGTACCTGTCTACTGATTCCCTGAGAATACAAATAATTTGAAAATAGAGTATCAACATAAAGTTGAGTGAGTGCATAGGTATTTATGTTTGAAAGTATGCTTTCTGTTTCTTGAATATGTAAACTGTTCCATAAAATCCTATATTTTCTGATGTATATGAAAAGTAGTTTTAATCACATAAAACCGTTATGTTTGTAAACCAGTGTTCTGTATTTGTATTCTTTGTATAATCTGTAAAAGTGAGAGTGCCTGGCTTCACCAGCTGTTATTGTAAACTGAGATGTAATACTGTAAAACTGTATTTTAGTAAACTGGTACTTTGAAAATGTACTCATGCTTAGTTAATTATACACTAACCGTATTGTTAATATCTTTTTAATTAGTTATTATAACCATACTGAGACTAGATGGCCTGAAACAACACTTTGAAGGCGTCAAAAACTGTTGATAACAACTGTCACTCGTAGGCGTGTATGCCCGACTGTAGCTAGCAGTCTGAGTGCGGGGTTGTCAATCCCAATATAGATCTATACACACATGTTTCGATCCCCGACTGGAGATTCTGGTTATTATGTCAGGACTTTAACTATGTTGTTTAAAGAAATAAACAACCTGAATCTATTGACTCATAAAAAGCATATAGACGTTACATGTATAATAGATGTAAAAACCCAATCATTCTGAAATAAATGATTGATAGTATGCTCCTGAATTAGTATTCTTAACATGTATATGAAAGATGTATACCCTTAATTAGTTTTGAATCAAACCTTGTTCTTGTAAAATGGTGTAGTCTAGTATACTTGGATTGTGAAATAATGTTTTATGAATCATAAATTATACCTATTATAATTTATATGTACTTTCTGAATTGATACTAACTGTTCATGAATGCAACCCCTTGCTCGACATGTTACAAAGGGTATTGAAACTGAATGAAATAACTTTTATATTTATATACATATACAAATAGATATAACTAATATTTAAACGACATTCGGACAAATAACCGATACTATAAGCCCACATCCAAACAAGGAAAAGGAACCAAAATGAGTTATCAGTCCTAAGCCTTTTAAATCTTATTTATATATATATATATATATATATATATATATATATATATATATATATATATATGATTTTTGGGGAAAATATAAGTTTATAAAATCATTTAAAGAATTTCACATTTTGAAATACTTTTGGTGACTTGATGTCATTTAAACACAAGGTAAAACCATTTGATTTGATGACAATTGAAATCCATTTTGGTAAGATATTTTGAAACCATTTTCTTGTAACACAAAATCCTTGTGTTAGACTTGAATTCCCCCCCCCCCCCTTAAAACAGTAAAAACTATGAAAATACGGGGGTATGAACTCACCTTTTGGAGGGTGATTCAAATGATGATTTGATATAGGATGTTTAGTTCCACAAGTGAAAATCCCGTAGCAACACAAGTCCTATAAAGCAATTTTTATAGCATATATGCATCTAATTAGCTAAAGCAATCATAGGAATGATTGGAAACTGGACTAATTTGTAAGTATAACTTACAAATAGGTGTGTTGGAAGCTAAAATGGAAGGTGATAGGTGTTCACGACCAGGAGAGGTGTTCACGGCCCAAGATCATGAAGGGTTCACGACCCTGAAGGTGTTCACGGCCCTGGGTTCTTCATGAATGATGAACACTTGATGATCCTAAGCAAGTTTCTAAGAAGATTCAAAGGTTTTTAGATGGGTGTTCTTCGTGAAAACTAGTGAAATCAATGGATTTTTAGCCTAGTATAAGAAGATGGAAGGATGTTCTTGAAGTGATAAGAAGATCAAGAAATGATACCTGATAGATGTTATGAAGAACTAGTGATTAACACTTGAATATGATGAGAAAGGATGATCTTAGCATGTTCTTGAGGAGAGAGGGTGTTCTTGCTTGATGATACTTGAGAGAAAAAGGTTGAAATTTTGAGTGAAAGTGAAGAAATGAAACAAAAACTAGCTGGAACTTATGTATATGCGAGGGTTCACGGTCCGAGGGGTTCACGGCCGTGAACCTCGTTAACGGTCCGAAGGCGGCTGTGGCCGAGAAGATGATTACGGCTGCAAGGGTTCACGGTCCGAGGAGTTCACGTCCGTGAACCTTTTGCGGCCCGAAGTGTACGGTCCGAAGAGAAGAAGAAAGAAGAAAAAGTGTTGCGAAGTTCTAACTTATTCCTTTCTTAAACATTTAATATTCTTAGAGTTATAAACATGTAAAGGTTATTATACTAACCTTAATAAAATCCAATATAACAAAGAGGACTTTAGTTGACCCAAGTTTGACTTTGGTTGACTAGGGTTGAGTTTACAAGTAGAAAATAACGGGATGTTACATCTATGTCTTTTGCACATATAATAGAAACATACTTATGAAAACACAAACTAGAACCCTATGAATCAAAATTTATGGTTAAAAATACATGCCTTTTGTAGATTCCAATCAAGCTAATCAAATCTTGTTGTCTCCTTGGAAAACCTAGCTCCAATAGTATGCAATCCTCTAATGGTTCATACCCAAAACACAAGAAACCCTAGGATTGAAGGAGAGAAAGGAGAAAAGGAGGATAATTTCGTTCTCCATATTTAGTTATGAGAAAGCCACGAAATTAGGCGCCCCAAGGGTCCTATTTATAGTCTAGGTAACCTACAGACAAAACCATATTTGAATGATTAAATAATAGATTTAATCTTAATTCAAATCTTTTCCTTATCAGCCACTAAGAGGCTTCTACAAACCTAAATATGCTCCCCAAACCGTCCATGACATGGACTATTCTATTATTGCTTCTTTTGTTCAACTATTGAACAATTACAATTCACTCCTTGCAACTTTAAATAATTTCAATTAATCCTGAATTAATTCCAGATTAATACTTAATCAATTCTGACTATCTTTAATTAATTCAAATTAATTCTTAACTATTTCTAATTAATTTATTAATCATATAATAAGTTAAAAAAATCATTTATCTCTCTCTGTTGATCAATGAGATCCATTTCCAGGCTATGAGGGCAACCCAAAAAAGACTTTACTTTTATCCATCATCATTTTATCAATTTTGTTAGGACCTTAGACACTTAAATCCAACACAAATGACCCAATCAATTGAAAATGCTCAGATGCAATAACAAACCAAATTCATCCACATACTTTGCGAGTTCGGGAACCAACCAATCCAAACTCCAAATTCCAAACCTAAATGCTTGTGATCTTTCATTCACCATATCGACCCTTAGCCCCTAACTAGGAATACCACCAACCATGCATGCATAACGGACACTCCAAAATGTCCTGATTATGAATTTCAATAAATTCCCAAACACAAAAATTATGCTAAGAAGGACCTAAAATACACACTTGACTTTTTGACAAGTCATCACTAACCAACCGCTCCCACGCGTGATACCATAGTTATTTTAAAATCTTGTGTGACATCTAAACTCCCAAAATAGTTCAGGTGCACAACCATCTATCAAATCATCCAAGAGACCCACAACGAACTGTATCACCGGTAACTAAACTCGTACGAAACCCTTCACATAAAACGAACACGAATCCACTAAGAAGAAACCCAACAATGAATTAATAATATACCACCACGACTTTTCCAACAAATCAACATTCTACAAAAGCCCGACCAAAACTTGTATGCTACTGAGCCATCAATAGTATTTCCATACTTTCCAAAGATCAATGAACCAAATACACATGTCTCCACGACACAATTGTCGGTCCAACTCATGTAAGTGAAACCCCACTATGGTTCACAACACGTTGTGACACCATCCATACATTGGAATGAGAAGCTCATGGTTTCTCACCGTTCTTGTCATCACCTAACAACAAACATGAAGACTCCTACGGCCAACACTCAGTGAACCTAAAGGCACATCGCCATTATCCTACCAACCTGCAGGAACATAGTCAACATTTCACTCACACTTACCAAAAACCATAGGAGCCCTACCATTTTCACGCAACCCTTCGACAACCCAAGCTGCTACTGACGCATCATCAGACAAAAATTTACATAAATGACAATAGTATAAAAGGAAAGACTAAAAATGGCAACCAAAACACAAGGACTAAATTCGAACAAATAGATACCACAAAAAAATACAGAATTTTTTTGTCGAAACGTAAAGAAACTCGAATTTACATCGACTGGTACATAAAAAATATGTAAGTAAAATTTCTTTTAAAAAAATTAACAAATGAGAGCTCAAATATAAAAAACGTATTATATATGACCCGACTAATACGTAGGAAGCGTACATAAAAACAAGCACGGAAAAAAAAAATTAAGTCCAAAGGTAGATAAACTCGAATTTGAATACGTTGAAACATTGATAACGTTGAATTTATACCGACAGATATCAAAAAAACAAATTAAATTGTTTTTTAATAAATGAAGGAACGTTATGAAAGAAAATCAGATTATATATATATATATATATATATATATATATATATATATATATATATATATATATATATATATTACGGGGAATAAACAAGAAAATTTGGAAAATAGAGATGGTAAAAGTGACATTTTACAATCAAAGTTGATGGTGTAAAAGTAACATTCTAAAAAAATAAAAGGGTAGAAACAAATATCATTTAACAAAACTATAAGGGTTGCAAGTAATGAATAATATAAAGTTGAGGGATTGAATATGAAATATGCATTTTAAATAGGGTAAAGTAATTTTCTCACATAACATATTATATATATATATATATATATATATATATATATATATATATATATATATATATATATAATATAAAGTTGAGGGATTGAATATGAAATATGCATTTTAAATATGTATTTTAAAGTAATTTTCTCACATAACATTATTTATATATATATATATATATATATATATATATATATATATATATATATATATATATATATATAAGGGTTCTATGAAAAATGCATAAACCCTAAAAATCCTAGAAAATCAATAGAAATACATAAAAAATACTTTGAGATATCTAATTTTTTTTTACTTTAGAAACATCAAAATTATATATATATATATATATATATATATATATATATATATATATATATACAGAGAGAGAGAGAGAGTGTGTGTGTGTGTATGTGTGTAACGCTCCAAATTTCAACCCAAAATTTTCAATTAAAAAATTTAGTGTTTATTCAAATCACAACTACAAGATCTCAAAGCATTTATCAGAGTATCATTAAAAGTTATCATGTACACAAGTCCCCCATTGATGCGATGCAATCGAGTCGCACCCTTCATTAAATATAAGAAAACCTAAAACATGTAAACCACAAATCGTAAACACAAAGCTTAGTGAGTTCCTAAAAGGCCACATACATCACAACATAAATAAACAACTATGGGTTATCAGCAACCCTCGGGATATCAGCAGTGTCTGTAGGCAACAACACGTCCTGTGGGTTATCAGCAACTCTGGGGACTATCAGCATTTCCAGTGTGCAAACAGCACACCTTATGGGTTATCAGCACCCTGGAGACTACCGGGTGTCTCAATATATAGTAACAACAAGCGATAGGGAGCTGGTCAGCACACACACACACACACATATATATATATATATATATATATATATATATATATATATATACACACACACACACACACACAAGCTCATACAAACATGCAAGAGTCACAAAGACAGCTAGCATCCTACATACACAATTTAGTGAGCCGGAATTGGTGCCTTCGACTCACAAGCACAGGGAGGAGACTCGCCTCAAACTGCTGAAACAACCAGATAAATGTTCGGATTGCTGATCCGGGAAACCTCCGCACAAAATATCATCAGATAATATCTTAATTAGTAATTAGGTCATAAACCATCGTTGGGCCCTGCCGAAAGACACCTAAAAGCCTAAAATGGCCCATATTCCTAAATGGTGCCCAAAGCCCATAACGGGCCGAAATCCAAGAAGATCCAAGCCCTATCAATGACCCAAAGCTAGAAAGACTAGTGGCCCAAATCTCACAACTATGCCCCTTAAGGGCAAAAAGACCATCCTGCCCCTTCCATGGTTCAAAACCCAAAATCTTAACCAAAAGTTAAAGTCAGCAAAAGTCAACTACCCAGTGCGTAAGTTGGGCATACTCTCCCCCTATGCGTTCCATACTCGAAGGATCATGTGGGTCGGGTTCAGGCCTGACTATGCTGGGCGTAGCCAGAAGTACGCGAGGCATACATCGTCTGATCCTAAAAATCACTCTAAAGTTTCTTAGTTATTAAGACACAAAATCTAAACATAGATCTGACCTCCGTAGAACGTCTTAATCCATAAATTCCATAACTTTAAGCCTTTGCATGGCTGAAAAGAGCTTAAACCTTAAAACCCTAACTTAATCCATACTCAACACCACCAAACTCTTGCATGGCTGGAAAAGGACCATCAAGCAACCATTTTTATGAATCTAAGCACTCTAATACATCTAAAAGGACAACCAAAATACTTTGGAGTAACCCATACTCAAAAAGGTCCAAGCTTTGGGACAAAAAGCTTATAAAAACCCATTTAAGAGATCTAGAAAGAAACATATCAATATATAGACTTTATACCTTCAAAAGATGCACATAGTGAGGTAGTTCCTGGATCCACAAGCTTGCAAGCAACACTAACTTCTTCAAAAGTCTTCTTCTTCTACAAGAGAGCAACAATATCACTAACAAGCTTCAAAATCTCCATACATAAGGCTTAGGATTGAGAATAGGGTTTGAAAGGAATGGAAGCTGATAAGAAATGTCCAAGGGAGGCATAAGGTGGATTAAATAGGGAGTAAACCCCTAAATCTAAGGTTTAAGAGTTGAGCTAGTACGCCCTGCGCACTAGCATGTATCCCACATTCCATGGCTTGCTAATGTACACTGCGTGTACCTCACGTACGCCCAACGTACATGTTGAAATGTAAAACTTTTGCCATAAAAGGCCAAATATACAAACTTCAATTAAGCTAAGGACCAAAATGGAAATACTTGGAATCCAGATGTTACAATCCCCCCCCCCCCCCCCCGCTAGAATTAGATTTTATCCTTGAACTCTTTCCTTAATATCTCCCCTGCCAAACCAAACGATCCTGACCGAACTCCCTGAATCCCAAATACGACTGGAGAAGTCACCCCACTCGGGAGACCGCCCACCCTTACTATTTTCGAACCCAATTTAGCAGAAATCACAAGACCCAATGAGTGTGCAACCGCTATACCTGAAACTGAAAACCCTGATCAATGTCTAACTCCAAGACAGACAGAACCATTCCAAAATTTTCCCACAAGGACTTTACTTTATAACTCGAACCGCACAAATCTATCCATCCTGATCAAATCACAGATACTCGAAACATATACACCCCGACCACTTACCGGTACCGAAAAATCCTCATCGAAAACAAAATCAACTCCAAACTCAAAAACTGAACAGGTACACGAGGTCCTGGTCTATCCGCCAACATGAATCCATCAGTCATTCACTCCCAATGAAGGACAACTCAACCAACCAATGCTCGAATGATCACCAAGTCCGCTTAACCCCAGTGATGACTACAAACCAAACCGAATACTCACCTCACATTTGGCCCCAACCCAGCCTACGATTTCCCAAGTCATAGACTTCCATCATTGTTACCTCCGCCTACCAACCTAGTGAATGCAACGGCGACTTTGCAATCCTACATCACTCCTACAACTACACACTAACCTAGTAAATGTTATGGTTGCTCTGCAGTCTTACATCACTTCCACAACGACACACTAACCTGGTGAATGTTACGGCTGCTCTGCAGTCTTACATCACTCCTACAACCGCACACTAACCTGGTGAATGCTATGGCTACTCTGCAATCTTACATCACTTCCATAACCACACATTAACCTGGTGAATGCTACGGTTGCTCCACAGTCTTATATCACTCCCACAACTACATACTAACCTGGTGAATGCTACGACTACTCTGCAGTCGTACATCGCTCCTAGAATTGCACACTAACCTGGTGAATGTTATGGCTACTCCGCAGTCTTACATCACTTCCAAAACCACACACTAACCTGGTGAATGCTATGGCTGCTCCGCGGTCTTACATCACTCCCACAACCGCACACTAACTAAAAACATTGCGAGTCAAAACCCCGCCTACCGGACTCTATCAGGTGTCCAGGTTGTGCTTTAGACCCCAAAGCCTTCGTCAGACAAGAACAGGCAGAGAGGTCCTAACACAAACATCGACCTGAACCTAGCCATGAATACATATCATTTGCTCTGATGCTCATCACTGACCAAAGAACACTATTCCTTGCTTAACCCTGAACCCTCTCGCAACCAAAACTGTCTCCCTAGTTGACTTAGGATGATACCATCTTAACCGGCCTTCCCAGTTAACCCTTAATCAAACAATATCTTATCCGCACCACCCGATTAGTCGTTCAAGGCCCCGCCGGCCAAACGGTAGTCTGCTCCACACTCATGATCCTGACCTATCTTTGATTCTTCCCAACCTCATGGAACCTTGGTGCTCCCTCCAGATATATTGATCCAAATCCCTGACATGGGTACAAATTCTAAAATAGCTCGCATTTGGAACTATCCTCGGCGGTCCTAAGTGACCATCCCTCACTTGGTTTCATTTACATTCTTGATAAACTCGTGATCATTGGATTACCAAGCCATCCCACACTCTCCCTATCCAATCAATACCATAATGAGCTTATTGAACTAAGATCCCATGACCAAACATTATCGGGTGTTCACACCCCAAACCAGATGAAGCACTTTACTACTCTCGATAAAGATTGTCGTATCTAAAGTAACTTCCCTTGATACAATTCAACATCCTTCTACAATCCCAACTGATGACAAGGAAACCAAAGGATCCACAATTGGAATAGATAGATAATCACTTCAATGTTCTACCTAGTACCCAAAAAAACCCGAGTCTACTACAGACCATAATTTCATAATCCAACAATTCAGGGCAACGTATCCATAAGCCATGATATACCATAAACATAACATGACGATAGGTTGTCACGATCATTGACCTCCAATTATACAACTCAAAACCTTCGAAGCATCCCCACCCATTGACGATAAACAAGAACATTCAACGATCGAGGATGCACTGATAACTACCTAACAATCCAATCTTCTACCGAACTAACCCATGCATAACTACACATACCAAATTCTGAAGTTGATTGACATACAAACTATAGCAACAATCTATACCCTGAGCTGAGAATTCCTTAACAATCAACACTCGACCCGAGCAACTTAACCACCTCTTGACCAGTTCATCGGCATCCCCGAAAGAGACCAATAGCTACAACGAGCTCCCTGACCAACAACTTCCTGCCGTGGAGACAACTCGTGCATTCCTGACCACATACAATAATGTTAACTTGCTTTGCACCTCGTCTTAACCACATCTTGAACCAAAGTCTCACATATCCGAACCGCAGATCCTTATAACCAATTCTTCTGAAACCGTGAACTCAACAGATCAATGATCTTTCAAGTAGCATGCCTAGTTCTCCCCTACTTGGGTTTAAACTATCACCAACTGACGTTGCAAACAAACCACACTTCAAATCGACTCAGCCAGATACATACCATCCCTGACTCTTGGAATGTAATACACAACGTAAGATAATCTCCTAAATAAAGACCCATAAACTCAAAGACATTTCGAATCTCAGATGGAGACCTCGGAAACTTCCTAGTCATAACCGCCTCTATCATCAAGAATCCCATGCAAATGCACAAGCAATAACTCTGATAGCCCATTCACAGCACCGATTATCCATCTAAGAATAATTGGACTACCACACACTTCACCTCTGAATCTCTGACTTTCACTCCATCGCGAGCCACGATCATAAAAACATGAGGCATCATCCTTATAGTCGAGATATAACATAGACAACGAAAGTTGTCGTTCCCGATTCACTTCTCATGATCGCATGGAACAACCTGTCAGGACACACTCTAACTGAACTCAAGTAAAGCATACCCCTGGTCCTCATCTTGTTCAGTCTCCACGAAATGAATCTATTTCTACACATGAAATTTTCTTGAGGCGATCAAACCACATGAATCCTATCGTGTCTTTCCACCTTTGTCGCGGATACCACAACCATCCGGTTTCCCCCACTGGGTCGTCCTCTAATCTCCGAAATCATTTGCTCGCTCTCTCTTTTCCCTAACACAGAAAACTGAAAGAAAAGAATCCTCGTCATAGAAAATGACATCATAAGCCATCGGCCGATCACTCAACCTCAAGGCTGAAATACTCAAGCCTCTCATCCCAATCGTTCCCTTCTTGAGTCCCACGACTCCGACTGCCACTTCCTCAAGTAAGGCCCCCAAGACCTTGAAATTAATTACTCATCCAGGTCTACAACATTCAAACCCAACTGGCATGGCCACTAAGGCCCAACAATCACCCGACCCGTCTTCTTCCGGGACAGCCATAACCGAAAAGCTAATAATACCTAAAATCTTGCAACGGATTCATGGTGCCAAACCATGTTCCTACCCTCAACCAAATCCTTAGAATTTTTTGGGACTTTCCTTGATTCGAGTACGGATCTTGTGTTTCCAGTAGTACGGGCCCAATACTGCCTTCCACACCTATCCATACTTTCCTCAGAATCATCCTGAATCCTCTAAGTCACTCCCTCATGATGACACCTTCCAAAATCTGCTAAACAAAGCAAAACTTTCACTAAAGCTATTCCTAGGTTCTCTTAGGATTACCACCTCAGCCTGCCATCAGCTGCTGAAGGACCTCTACTAATTTCAGTTAACTATTTTACAAATACAATTACATGCAACAAAGTTTAGATAATCCTGCGACTAAAAGACCCAACCCTACAACGGTTAGACTCAAACGAGAGCTGCACAATAAGGTCAAGTCAACCACTCTAAGATTATTTAACCTTCACTACATGTAACTTAACATATTCATGTGGTAGCTAACTTACATCAATATGAGTCCTACAAAGCATAAAACAAGCAGCATTCGAGCATCTAGAACTAAAAGCAACACATAAACGGACAGTCCTACCTTAGAAGCTCTTGAAGATCTCTAGTCACTAGCATGCATCACTACAAGCTCACACAACTGGCATAAAGGCATCTCTCCTAATCAGACATCCTACTATGCAACACTGAGCAGATCCTTAGCCCTAATCTAGCATGCAAGTCTCATATACTCACATCGAACATCAATCATAAAGCACATATGGGTATATTGCGAATTACTTACTTGAGCTCGGTTGATTGCACGCATCATATCTCCTTTTATTTTATAAACCTTTTTAGAAAATCATTTTCTTTTAGAAATTTTACCGATTCCTTAGTTTGAGTTCAGGCACACCCAAGAGTATGTCTGAATCCCTCAAACCAAGGCTCTGATACCAACTTGTAACACCCCAAATTTCAACCCAAAATTTTCAATTAAAACATTTAAGTGTTTATTCAAATCACAATTATAAGATCTCAAAACATTTATCAAAGTATCATTAAAGGTTATCATGTGCACAAGTCCCCCATTGATGCGATGCAATAGACTCGCACCCTTCTTTTAATATAAGAAAATCTTAAATATGTAAACCACAAATCGTGAGCACAAAGCTTAGTGAGTTCCCCAAAATACCACATACAACACAACATAAATAATAGTTATGGGTTATCAACAACCCTGGGGACTATCAACAGTCTGAGTGGGCAAACAACATGTCATGTGGGTTATCAGCAAACCTGAGGAGTATCAGCAGTCCCAGTGAGTAAACAACACCCCATGTAGGTTATCAGCAACCCTAGAGATTACCTGAAGTCTCAATACACACTGACACATATCATAGTAACAACAAGCGAGACCCAGCTGGTCAACATATATATATATATATATATATATATATATATATATATATATATATATATATATATATATATATATATATTACCACAAAGGCTCATACAAACATGAAAGAGTCACAAAGATAGCTAGTATCCTACATGCACAATTTAGTAATTCGGCATTAGTGCCTTCGACTCACAAGAACAGGGAGGAGACTCACCTCAAACTGCTGAATCAACCAGATAAATGCTCGGACTGTTAATCTTGGAAACCTCTGCACTAAACATCATTAGATAATATCCTAATTAGTAATAAAGTCATAAACCATCACCGGGCCCTGCCCAAAGACCCCCAAAAGTATAAAATGGACCAAATTCCTAAATGGTACCCAAAGCCCATTACGGGCCCAAATCTAAGAAGGCCCAACTCATGTGGACTATCAATGACCCAAAGTCAGAAAGACTAGTGGCCCAAATCCCACAACTATGCCCCTAAAGGTCAAAAGACCATTTTATCCTTTCCATAGTCCAAAACCCTAAATCATGACCAAAAGTCAAATGTCAGCAAGAGTTAACTACCTAGCGCATACGTTGGGCGTACTCTCCCCCTATGTGCGGTGTACTCGAAGGATCATGTGGTTTGGGGTCAGGCCTGGCTACACTGGGCGTAGCCAGAAGTACACGGGGCGTAAGTCGTCTGATCCCAAAATCACTCCAAAGTATCTTAATCATTAAGATACGAAATCCAAACATAGATCTGACCTCCATAGGGTTTGAAAGGAGTGGAGGCTGATAAGAAATGTCCAAGGGAGGCATAAGGTAGATTAAATAGTGTAACATCCCGATGATGAGGTCTTTGGTCCAAACACCAAGCGTTTGGCATAGAACGCTAGGCGTTCAAACGCCAGGTGTTCTATGATGGACGCCAGGCGTTCTATGAAGAACGTCGGGGACCAAACCCTAATTTTAGTGTTTGCACCCTATTTAAAGAACATTATAGCCTCAAGACCCTTCACCACTCCAGCCCCCATCCTCATTTCGAAAACCCTAAGTGTGTATGAGAGTTTGAAGCTTTGGTTCATCTTTTTGGTATCATTTAGTGTTCTTGATAAGCGAAGGAAGATCTTTGGAGTATTGTGGTTTCTCTCTAGCTTGTGGATCTAGACTCTTGACATCTTGGAGCATCATTTTGAGGTATAAAGTTCAGATCTTGATGTCTCATTTGTTAGATCTTGATTTAGGACAAGTTTATGTTCTTTTTGGTCCCAAAGACTTGATCTTTGTGAGTTTAAAATGCTCCAGAGGTTTGGATTGTCCTTTCAAGCATAACAGTGAGTCTAGAATCATAAAAATGCAATCTTGGGTCTTCATAATCTTCCATGCAAGATTTATGGAGCCTTATAGTTGATTTTGAGTTAGGATATTGGTGGTGGGCTCATTGTAGCCATGCATGGCCATAAAGTGTGCAACTTTATGGCTTTAGAAGTTCCATTATGATTGGATCTGAAGTTTGGACGTAAGATCTTAATCCATTAAAATTGGTTTGGAAGTTGGTAATCAGCGAGCAAACGCCAGGCGTTTGCATGGGAACGCCTAGCATTCGAACGCCAAGCATCATAGGGTGGAACGCCAAGCGTTCTCAGCAGAAGCCCAATAGATCGATTTTGGGCCTTGATCCATTAGGGGTTTTGGGCTTAGTTTAGTTGGGCTTGTATATAAAGGGCAAAATAGTCTTTTTCCCTCATCATGATGAGGAATGTACTAGATGATGGGTTTGGGTTAAACCCTAATTATTGATTGCGTTTGTTTATGGTTTTGTTTTAGCGTGAAGAGCAGTGTTCGCCGCGGATCGAGTGTTGTTTCAGTTATCATCAATGGAGGTGAGTTTTCATCACTGTACTTGCGGGTCGAAGGCACCAAGGCTGGCCCATTGGATTAGATATCCTGTTATGTGATAGTATGTTATCATGCTGTAGTGATTTGTTCGATCGGTATCTTGGTATATAGGATAATGCTATGCTTAGTGATCTGTAGATCTGCCTGATTGTCTGTTGACTGATTATATGTTTATCTGTTATATATGCACATATTTTGAGTGTGGTTAAGGCTTTACTGCTTTGTGCATGAGTCAACAGACCGGGGGCATTCCAACCCAACGGTTGATATGGCCTGAGAGTATTCCATCCCGATGATGACTGGACCCATTGTATATTGGCATTCCAGCCTGGGTATTCCATCCCGAGGATGATTGGACCCGGAGGTTGATTGGGACTGGGGTATTCCAACCCGATGGTTGACTAGACCCATTGTATATTATCATTCCAACCTGATGGTTGATTAGGCATGGGGTATTCCAACCCGATGGTTGATTGGACCCGACATATTTTGGTATTTAAGCCCGAGGCTGATTGGACCAAGCATGCTTATGATACAAGGGTATTCCATCTCGAGGATGATTGGGCCCATCTTAGACATGCCTAGTATTCCAGCTCGAGGCTGATTGGGCCAGGCATGAATGTTTGTGTATGTGAGTTGTTTGTGTGTAGGTATTTTGGGGGAACTCACTAAGCTTTGTGCTTACAGTTTTAGTTTATTGTTTCGGGTGCTTCAGATGATTGTGGCAAGGCGAAGGCGTGACCGTATACATCCTTGGTTTTACGACTGATTGAATCTTGGGAGACTCTGATTTTAAATAAGGTTTTGGAAACAATGGTTTTGTAAATACTTCTTTTAGTGAATGGTTTGTTTTGAAAATTTTAAATTTGTTGTAATTTTTGGGATATTACAAGTTGGTATCAAAGCCTTGGTTTGAGTGAATTGGAGGAACGCCTGTGTGAATTCAGTCTCAAACTAAGGAATTTCAAAGGTTTTAAAAATGATTTTTCAAAATTGTTGTCAAAATAATCAAGAAAGGATGTGATGTATACGATCAACCGGAGCCAGTAAGTAGATCCCAAATTAACACACTATTATTTGATATTATGATATTTAGAACTGCATGCTAGTGATAGGCTAAGGATCTTCAGGAATTGCATGATAGAATTGCCTGATTATATGATGCCTGATAGCCTAGGGTTCTTTCTTCTATAAAATTGACATCATTACTGTAGTCACTTAGTGTGTGCATCATAGTTGTACATAACAAATATTCTATAGCCTGAGAATGTTTCATTTAGCTTTACTTCTTGTTATTTTCTGATTAAGCGCTTAGAGTAGAGTCAAGTATTCGACTGTCTATGGGATCCAACGTTATGTATGATTAGCATGCACGAGTGGCTGCAGGGTTAGTGGAAGTTTCATTAGTGGGTGCAGTTCATAGCGAGTTAGCATGAGGAATGATTATCCACTCCTGATAGAGAGAGGGCATGACGAAGGTGTATCTGAGATGCTGGGAGATAGAGATCGAGAATTTTATATGAGGATCTGTCTGATTTTATTGTGTCTTAGTTCCAGTCGGCTCCTTTGCTCGAATGCTGCTTACTTTGTGCTTTGTGGGACCCATATTGATGTGAGTTAACCATCAAGTGAATATATTAAATTACATGTTATGCAGGTTAAATAATCTTAGAATGAAGTACTTGGACCTATTGCACAACTCTTATCTGAGTCCAACCGTTGTAGGGTTGAGTCCTTTAGTCGAAGGATTATTTAAGCTTCGTTGCATGTAATTGTATTCATGAAGTGGTTAGTTGACATTAGTAGGGGTTATTTAGTAGCTGATGGCAGGGGAGGTGAGGGGAATCCTAGGAGAGCCTAGGAAGTATTTTAGTACGGTTGTTTCGTTGTTAAGCAGGTTTTGGGAGTATTATTATGAGTAGGTCTTAGAGGACCCGAGATGATTCTTGAGGAAAGTATGGATATGTGTGGAAGGTAGTATTGGGCCCGTACTACTGGAAGCATAGGATCCATACTCGAATCGAGGAGAGTTTCGGGGATTCTAAGGGCTGGTCAGGAGAGATAGCATAGTTTGATGCCATGATTTGTGGCAGTGGTTCCGTATCTGTCGATCTTTTGGTTACGGTTGTTCAGGCATGAGGATGAGTCTGGTAATTGTTTTGGGCCACAGTGGCGATATCGATTTGGGTTGAATGGTGCAGACCTAGATGAGTTTGTTGGTTTTGGGGTCTCGAGGGTTTTGCTCGAGGTCGTGCATTCGAGTGGCGGGACTCAGGAAGGAAAGGATTGTTATGATCGGCTTGGGATTGTAGCTGGAAGTGAGTGGTTGATTGATGGATTGGAATGTCGTTATTTATAGCGGGGATTTCGCCCTTTCAGTTTTCTGAGTTCGGAGAAAGAGTGAGCAGGCTTGTGACTTTCAGAGTTAGGATGTAAATCCAGCATGGGGCTAGTTGGTCGCGGTGTTCGGCGACAGTATGCCAGCATGGGAATGCGCAGGAGGATTGATGTGGTATGGATGTTTTTAAAAAAAATTAATTTTTTTTCCAATGAATTGATATATATACACACACACAAACATTTGGTGTCATTAATTGGTGAAAAGTTTAATTCACATAAAGAAGCATCCTGTGACTAACGTTGTTGTAATGATAAGCCTCATAACGAGTGTGTTAAGGCAGTATTATTTAGTGTATGGATATCATTGGTGTTAAATAATAGAGGATTGTTGATAAATCGTTATTGAATTATAGCTTAATGGACCGAGGAGTCTAATTACTAGCAGTATGTTAATGAGAAGTAAATATCAGATTGAAGGTTGGAGATTGTGATAATTGTTGTGGATCAATAATATATAAGTTGAGAATATCCGGGTTAATAGAGCCATATGTTGTTGTAGGATGTATGTAAACCCTTATGGTGAATATATAGGTACCCATAATCATTCTTCGGTCAATCCCACCAACTATCATCACCATCGTTCCCAGTTCTAGACATATTCAAAGCAACATTAAAACATAAGAACACAAAAGCACAAAAACACAAAAATATATTATTATGTATCATGTTCTAAAAATAATCACTAAAAAAAAAACTAACTTTCTAATCAAAATTAGAACCTAAAAAGATCAAAACAAATCGGTGTAATACTCAGAGGCACAAAATCTGCCGAATGCTCTATCATAGAGGCAGAGGAGCAAATATGGTACTTTTTGTTGGTGATAAATGTGAAGGAGCACACCTTGTGAATGCACAAATCATATCTATTGAGGCATATGAGTTGTAACCGGAAATGAATGTGGTCACGTGCAATAGTGATCAATAGTGCCAGATAGACATAGGGTGGTAGAGGAGAGAAGGTGGTGGTCGATAATAAAAGACGAGATGGTCGATAATGGAGGAGGCTAGGGTTGGTGGAGAAAGAGTGGTCATCAGAGTTGTAGCACGACAAACAAATAGACATGGTAAAGGTGAAAACGATTTTCTCATCAAGTTTTTACTTAGATTTCATAACTTTTTTTTTCAAAATTCGCCTCTCTAGTTTATAGCTTTTAACAATGTTGGTCCTAAGACAAAAAAAAATAAAAATAAAAAAATAAAAAAATAAACTTAAGAGAAAAATATACTAATGTTAATCTTGAAGACCAAAACTAATAAATTTACAATGTCAAATTTCAAAAACTAAGATTAATCATATAAAAAAATATGAAAAAAATTAAATATCTTTCTATTTTTTCTTTTTATTTACATTCATATTTACTGAAAATTGTGACAAATAATTTAAAATATTATTAAAAAAAATAAAACTGAATATTTAGTTATTTACTATAATTTTAAATGGGTAGACTGCGGAAAGTAAGAAAAAATAAAAAGATATTTGATTTATCAGAAATTGTATATACCATCAAATTATGTAATCAACTCGTTCAGATATGTTGGGCCCAATGAGCATGTTTTAAATGCCACGTATCAGACAATTTGCAGATCTCAATGTACATCACATTATGCACTTCCTGTTCTGACAAAGGATCAATCCATCAACCAATCAAAACAACACAAGGACGGATATGGTATTCTTGTAAATATCACGAACATTCAGCCTATTTTCTGAACTTCCAATTACATTGCTTTTTATCAACAAACAAATTTAATATTTTAAATGGAGTTACGCAAAACACATAGTTTTCTATATTTAAATAAGTTATTAAATTAAGATATAATATTTTATTGATTTTTATTTGTAATATAATATTAATAACAATACTATTTAGGCTAAAGGTAAAGGGAGTGATAGCATCCTTACACTATCCATATAAATGCAATATTACTAACCTTTCAATTATGTCACGTTAGATTTTGCAAATACCACTCACATCCGTAAAATAACAACTCTCTTTTAAAATGGACCCAATTAACACATCAACAATTAATTTATAAATTTTAAAATATAAATAATTAATAATGTAATATATATATATATATATATATATATATATATATATATATATATATATATATATATATATATATATATATAATACTCATTTTAAGATAATCATATGTATACCAATGGATTGATTCTATTCAAATTTTATTATTTTAATATTAAAAATACTCAAAAATAATTAAAGGGTTCAAGTCGTACTATGGACGAAATATATAAATTAAGAGTAGAAAAGTATGTATGTGTGTAAAATTTTTTAAAAAATAGTGAAAAATATAATTTATAATAATATTTAATAAAAAATAATATATAAAAATATAAATTATAGTACCATTTAACACATTTAAATATTTATATATTTACGTGAAAATGGTTTTATGTTTTGAATCTTTAGTTTACCATATTAACATTTTTTTTAAAGTGAGTGAGTCCACAAATTGATTTGTAAGCCTTTCAAGTTATAAAAAGCCATGGATTGATACGACAACTTTTCATACTTAGATCATCTGTTATACCCACCACACAGTTTTTTATTTAATGCTTGTAAGCGGAAAAAGTAATTACCAATTAGTGGTATTTTAAAATATATTTACCTAGTAATTGTAGTTTATTAAAAGATTAATAAAAAGACATATTTAACCCTTTTGCCCTCATGTGTTCATGGTCACACGCCAGATCTCACACAAATTTTGCTCTCTCATGGTTTCTCCGATCTTCGCCGGAAATATCTTCTTCTCGCTAAACATAAAACACTTCCATGTGCCTGTATAACAGGCAACTGTTATTTTCTTTGTTATGATACCTTGAATATTTCTTTTCTTCATCTATTCTTTTCGCCTGGGACTGAAAAAAAATGTCTTACGACTGGACATATTAATGGGTTAAGATCTACTGAACATAAACATTCAATTAATGTTATCACTTATATTTTCTTCATACGGTGTCTTACCTTCAATACATCGGTCTTCCCAATCAAACTTCAAAGACTTCTCAATGTCTAAGCATTGTGAGGGATAACTCTACTGCAGTAAAGGAAGCCTACATGGTTGAGATGAATAACAAATCACCAACCTCATTGTTGGTGGTGCAACCTGGGATTTGGTTTAATCGACTGTACAATAGGGATTCTCCAGCACTACACGAGAAAAAGTTTCATCAGTGGTTGGGGGTTCTCCAGCATTGCAGAGAAGGAGTCGGACCACAATCATATCATTCTCATGCATTTCCTATACTATTAAACATCAAATCGAAGTAAAACTCTTAGTCCTCGCTGATAAAGGAATCAAAGTCTCCGACATCGATTAATACTCCACCGTCGGCATTCATCCAGAGCTCGAGTGGGAAATCCAGAATATTGATTATGTGGGAACTACACTGGGAAAAGACTACGATAGGGGTTTAATAGTGCTTATGGTGTGCAGTGAAGAAGATGTGAGGGTTCGACTTTTGTTTGGTTAATCCGTTAATGGAGTCAAGGGGAGATTCAGTGACTAGAGCTAGAGAAATAACGCACATCGGAGCAAAGCCTCTAGAAGATAGATCGTTGCGTCAAAGATTGGTGGGTCATTGGATTTTTATTTGCTTTTTTATTTAAAAAATAGGTTCAAACGATTTTCACCATCTTTTGGTAATTATCTTTTAAACTACTATTATTTTGTAAATATATTTGAAAATCACAACCCCTCGGCTAAAAACTCACCCACCACATACCACATATGTGGTGGGTGCCACATCACCACCACATTTCCTACCACTAACCAATGGATACCTACCACTAAACACATCACTCCACCTTATTTTTTTATTTAAATTTAATTCAAAAATAAATTAAAATCATTTTTTTAATACTAGTTTTCCATTAAAAAGACCAAATTACATTAAATAAAAACTACATTAATTGAAATAAAAAAAATAAAAATAACAATAAAAATAAAAATTACATTACTTAAAATAAAAAAAATAAAAAAAATTAAAAAAAAAACTAAAAATTCCAACCATAAATAAAATAAACTACCCCATACGCCTACGTCGGGCTCGAACCGACTCTTTCATCGCGGGGAAAAGTTCCAAGTCTTCGCCCTCGAGGTCGGCCGCTTTCATTTTCAAGATTTTCATATCGGTTTTTGTTTGGATCGTCGTTTGTGCCTCTTGAAATGATGTTTGTGCTTCAATCATTTTTCGCTCCATCCGAGTCATCACCTCGGCCTTCGTTTCTTGAAGTTGCACATATCGATCAAATTTATCGCCAAACATATTCATAACACTAGAATTCGAAGATGTTGAAGCCGCTTTTTTGCTTTATTTCTTCCAAGGGGCCGACGAAGAGGTTGGTCGTTTTCAAGATCTAGCGGATCGTCGTTGATGTCGATGTATGTTTCGGCTGTCCGATTGTTGGGAGGTTCCATCGGGGTTTCTCGAACGCTTTGAACCGAAAGATTGCGAAGTTCCTTCCGTTTGCTCTTTCCATTTTGGAGCGTCTTTCAATTTTAGCCACAGTTTCATATACAGAAAAGCTTTGTGTGTTGGCGTTGTTTTTTCAAATTGCTCCATGGCCGCCTTGAAAATATCAAAATCGTTCGAGCCGCTTTTGCGTATGTTTAGGAGGTTGTTGTAGATTCCTCCAAACTCGGTGCATTTTAGTCGAATATCTCGCCATTTCGACGTAATTTGATCGGCATTTCGAGTTTCACATTCCATTAACTCGTAGAAAATGGCTCGGACTTTCTCCCAAAAACTTCTGTAAGGCTGATTATCTCCTACAATTGGATCTTCGGAAGCTGCCACCCATGCCTCCGCTAACTTTTCTTCTTATTCTTTTGTCCATGGGACCCTTTCTTGGGTGGTAGTGGGTCGGGCCGGTTTTTTTCCTTTTTTCTTTTTTGGTTGAGGTGGTGGTGAAGGTTGCGTTTCCGCAACGAAATCCGGAGAAAGTGGTGGTTGTGAGCTTGGTGGTTGTGAAATTGGTGGTTGTTGTTGTTGTGTCGATTGTTGTTGGAGTTGTTGTGGTTGTTGGAATTGTTGGTATTGTTGTGAAATTTGTTGTTGTTGGAAAGACGGAAAATGTTGATATTGTTGTTGGAAAAATGGTGTTTGTTGGATAGGGGAACCGGTTTGAAGCAAATTGGCGAGGGGTTGTATCTAACGCAAAATCGTTATCGGGTTTGCGATTTCTATAGTTTGGAGGGGTATTTTGGTTGGGATCCATGGTTTTTGGTTGTGAAGATGTAGTGTGTAGTTTGTGTATAGAGAAAGAAAAGAATGGTGTAAAAAATAAGGAGTAAAAGTGTTGTATTTATAGGTAAATAAATTGGTTATTTTTTTTTAAACAAACTAGCCGTTGAACGGCTATAGAAAACAGTCAAAAAGGGCTTCGATTTCATTCGTCGTGCGAGTCTGTTGCGTCAAACACGAAGAATCACGAAAACGAGCAACCATGAAACAACGGCGTAGTGTGCACGCCCGTTGTTCGTGGCCAGCTCAACCACGAACAGCCTCGTGGTACGTATACCATACGGCCTTATGTAGCATTGCAAAATTGAATTGCAAGATCCCATGGAGTGGTTTTAGCACGCTGTCACATCAAATTTTGTTAAGTCACATAAGTATTTGTTAAAAACCTTAGCACCTTGTAAAAAGTGGGAGTAATAGTGAAGCTATTTAAATATAATTGATTTTGGAAAATAAACAAAAAGAAAAAAAAATAAAGCCAACCAATCACAACCCACATTCCCTCCTTCTTTTTCATTTTTATTCTCGCTAGCCCGGTAGCGAGGCTGGCTTAGCGCCTCCATTGACGCACACCAGGGGGTGGTGTTTGGCAAGCTTAGCACTCATTGGCTAGGTGTTTGGCGCACCCCACTTCCCATGGTCTTATAGTCAAAAAATTTAAATATCTGAATAATATTATTACTCGTACTTTTGTATATTTAGGTAAATAACCACATATTTTTTTTAACCGACCACCGTATAGTTGGAGTTTATGGTAACTATATATTTTGTATTCATTATATGTTTATCAGAAATATCCAACTAACCACAAATATGGTGTGTGTCACATCACTACCACCTCATCACCATACATAACCACCAACACCACCAGAAAATCACCCAGAAAAATTGCATAAAAAAAGACCTGTAATAACCCTCTCTCTCTCTCTCTCTCTCGTCCATCTCCCATGTCGTTGGTATTTATAGAAGTTTGCTTTCAAAGCTCCAAAACAAAAACTTGTCGATGACGGCGTTAGGAAATCAAGAACCAGGAAGTGGTTTAAGGATACCAATGGATTCGACTTCATTTTACCTGACCCTGAGGACGACGACAAAGATCCGTTTGTTCATCAATCATCGATTAGGGTCGAATATCTATTGAGAATGTTGCCGAGAATGGATCTGACGGACGGACCAAGGTCGTTGACGTAATTGTTCCTTATGAGGAGCATGTACAGGGAAGCACATGTGGTAGTGGTGGCGGAGGAGTCGGAGTCGGCCATGGAGGCGACCTTGGTGGTGGTAACTGATCATGCATATGAGAAGATGAAAGAGGGGGAATGGGAATGGGTGGGGATGAGATAAAGTAGTGTTTGGTGAATAGTGATGGTGGCGACAAATTTCAGTAATTTTGGTCTCATCGGAGATGGTGGTAGCGTATGATTGTTCGTAGGAGAGATGAGAGCTTGAAATTGATCTACAGGTGAAGGTTAGGGTAAGAAGTGTTAGTGATGGGGATGTTAAGTGTAAAGAGATGATTAGGCGGGACACATTTAATTAATTAAGAATATAAATAACTCTAACAAAATAAATAAATGAAAAGGAAAAGGAAAAGAGCAGTAGAAAGATGTAACAAAACCGTAACATAAGGACGGTCCAAGTGCAAAAAAAAACCCTTTAGGGACCAAACTAGTAGTTTTTACCAAATCACATGGACGATTTCAGCAAACTGGAAAATGTAACGTCCGATTTTCATAACAAAATTTTTCATTTTTATTAGGGTAAAACTTCCCCATTATAAATTCATTCTAAGAAAAACCATTTATTCCCAATTACTTTGATTGAAAATCATAGTATTATAGTATACGCGGAATCTTCAATGCTGCTGATGAGTGTGTACAGTCTCGCATTCGCCTTCCCATGATCACTGATAAAACCTGAAAAACATAGACAACTGGGTAAGCACAAAGTTTAGTGAGTCTCCCCCAAAGTGCCCCATACGATAAACTTACGAGGATGCATAACAGCCCACAATCATCGGATTGGAATGCCCAGGCCCAATCAGTCATCAGACTTGAATGCCAACATGAAACGGGTATCGAACTAGAATCCCAAAGGTTTGTTGGCATACTGCCTCAACCAAACTGCTCTTCCCGAGCCTTCGTGCCTACCGCTTACAGTTGGCCCGCACAGGGTATCTTGGCCTACAACACAAAGCAGGACCGCCTCAACCCACTACCACCATATGTCGACATATAAACAATCAAGGATCAAGTAGGCACATAATACAAGAAAAAATCAATCATACAGCTCACTACCGCCTGTTAATCCTCTCAGAGCACACTATTTTGCTACCAGCTAACCTCCATGAAATGTGTAACCATAAGTAACCAGAGGTGAGATAGCCACCCGAATAGATGATCCTACTCTAGAGCCACAACCTAACAAGGAACATACAAGAAAGCCTAGATCAAGAGTTCTCAGGCTATCCTACATGACTACTAGATGATAATCAATCTACTAGCACTCTAACCAATATACCACTACTACATCATCCTATCATATAAGGATATATATACACATATCTAACAGATCACTATAGCACAACAACATAATGATACATAGCCAATAATCCAAGGAATGCATAACTGTATATACTCAAAGGTGAGATAGACATCCAGATAGGTGATCCTACTATAGAGCCACAACCAAACAAGGAACAGGCAAGAAAGCCTAGATCCACTAACCGACAACAACACTCAGGCTTACCCCCGATCCACCAACCAACAACAGCACTCGGGACTAACAAGACTTAACCGGCCCTACCAGGCCTTTAAGTCGTGAATTATATTTTCAAGCCCCAATCAAACAAGAACAGATAGGGACATCCTCATCACATCCCTCAATATGGGCTCCTAACACCCTGGGGTCTAAAGCACAAGCACGCCCTACAAATGCTATCACAACTAAAACTAATATGACTCGAAGGGAAATCCAATAGCTGACGATGATCTTGACGCAAAATCAGAAGGTTCAACAGTTGTGCGGAAGTCTTGAAATTGGAGAAATCCGACTGAGAACCGAACCTTGGCACAAGGTCTTCCTACTATGAGGTTCCACTCTACCCCACTTGAAATATGCTAGATTTTGCCAACTTCACAATCCTTCGATACCCAGACTAGCTTAAACTCTACCACTTGATCCCAACCACTGATATCCAGATACACATGAGAATTTGAACCCACACGACATTCATGAATTCCAATACACATACAGCTGAGGACAAAGATAATTAATCCATTCATAACAAGAAATCAATTTAAACAGAGCTACATAAGATAATTCCATTCAACTGATCATCCAAGGTTACAACTGAACTTCGAACATAAATATAAATTATAGATGAATACCAAAACTACAGCGATCGACTAAATAAAGGGATTGACAACTCAAACCTTAGTCTCCGGGACTCCGTCCTCCCCCACGAAGACCGTCGAGTAATTGCCAAGCTAGGGGTATAGGGTCCAACACCTCACAAAAAATGAGAAAGGGGCAACGAGCTCTAATGACAGTCCTTGCCACAATGGAAACAAAATCGCATACTCCATCTGCAATCCCTACCAAAATGACCATCCTCGCTACACCTGCAACAGACAAAAGATCGGCACCTTCCATCATGGAACTTCCCGCACCTGTCATACTCGGAACTCCTCCCCTCAGCTAGTCCTAAACTCATATCAGCAGACTTGAACCGCTTGGTCACTGGCTGATACTGCCCTAACGCCGACCTCTCCTCCTTCTGTTGGGTCTCTAACTCAATCTCTCTCCTACTGGCACTTGACTGCAACTCGGCCAAGGTCTGACACGGCTGGGTCTACACATACTCTCGAATATCCGTCTTGAGCATACTCAAGTATCGAGACATCTGCACCTGCTCTGAAGCGGCATACTTTGGGCAGAAAAGAGCTCTCTCCATAAACATCATGGTGTTCTCCATCATCGACTATAACGTCTGCTTGAGTGACAGGTACCCCTGTTCCAGTCGCTCTCGCTCCACAAGAAGAACATACTCTGTCACAACCCCAAACCAGGACGGCGGAAACGTTTTGGGGCGGATGGAGTGACTTCATGTACAATATCATAACAATTGAATAGTAATGAAACATAGCAACACAAACATTCATACATTGAGATTTCAAGTATTACATTGTTTACAAAACTCTGTTTGTTCAAAAGTCGAATACAAATAACTGAAAAGTAGAAAAACATGAAACGACGATGCCGACCCTCAAGAAGGGTTGAGTACCTGCCTACTGTTTTCCTGAGAATACAAGTGATTTTGAAAATCATCAACATTGAATGTTGGTGAGTTCATAAGCATTTTGTATGAAAAAGGTTTGTAACTGTTTCGCGGAAGATAGTTTCGTATACTTCCAGAAAATCCGATATTTTCTTTATTATGAACTGTAATTGTATGTAATTCCTTTGTATCTTTTCCTTGTAATGTAATAATGTATGTTGCCAGAAAATCCAATATTTTCGTAAATATGAACTGTAATTGTATGTAATTCCTTTGTATATTTTCCTTGTAAAGTAATAATGTATGTTACCAGAAAATCCAATATTTTCTTATATAAGAACTTTAATCTTAAACCCTAAGACCAAGATGTAAGTGAATGTTGTACTGAAAATAGTATATAATTTTATTTTTTTATAAAACTAATGAAGTATAAGCTTCCCGTAAACCAAATAGTTTCGCTAATCTCTATGTGAGTTCTTATAACCATGTTGATATGACTGATATGCCTGAAACGACATTCTTCAGGCGTCGGAGTCGGTAAGACATTTTTCACCCTAAACTTGCCGGTCTAACTGTAGCGAACAGCTGAGGTGTGGGGTTATCAATACTGTATAGATCTATACACAACAGTCTCGCTCTCCCTCAAGGAGACTCTGGTTATAATGCAGGACTTAAGGTGTACGCTTGGTAGGTACGGTGAAGGAACGTCTCACAAGAGCATTAACAGATTTACGTGAACTATGACTCCTTTTTTTTTTGTAAATGACATAATTATACCTTTAAATAATTATATGTTTCTTTCGTAATGATAGTGTAGTGTTTGTGACTCTCAAACTATACCAATTATAGTTTATTATGTTTGTTTGTCAAGACAATTTATATAATCATATATATAAATACATATAAGTTAACATGTCTAGATGTTTTAAAAGAATATATCATATAAAGTTACATCTAACACAAGTATAAGAACTTTTAGTATGATAAAGACAATTTCTAGTTTTTGACTTTTCTGTCCATGTTTTTAGAAAAATTATAGAAAAATCATTGTAAGTAGAAATTTGGATCTGTAAACTCTTAGAGCTTAGAAAATGAGTCTACTTTGTCCATAATATTTTCCCCTGGCCTTAAGTGGTTCCTAACCAGAGTGAAAATGTTCATTTTTTACAGTGTGGTCCGAAAATGTTATGAAATGATAGACAGTTTTGTAAAAATCACCATAAACTGTAGAAAAATCCTATGAACACGTGCGAGTAGTCCTTAAAAATGTATAGACCTGACCTATTTTCCTATTGAACAGTTTTGAAATATATTAAGTCTAAGAAGAGTAAAATAGACCGTGAACAGATCACAACTTTTCTGTAAAAAGCTGATTTTTATGCTTAGATATGTTTTAGTGACCTAACTTGTATTTTTAGTTTACAAAGCCATTAGATCATCCAAAAAGGATTTGTTTACTTGTATTCCCCCCCCCCCCCCCCCCCGCCCTACAACTTGGAAAAAATTGAAAATGAAGGGGTATGAACTCACCCTGAGTGGATTTCTTAGTGGATAAAGAGATGAAGATGAAGATCCTCAAGCTTAGAACACTTGAAGATGGTTAAATAACACTCGAAGATGGTATTACCCTATGGATAATAATACATATAAATGTGTGTAAATGTAACAAAACTAGTATGAATATGTATAAAAACACTAGATTAACAAGGAATGCTTACCAAAAATCCTAGGAACCAACTTGGAGGGATAGATCTTTAGAAGACTTGAACTTGTTCTTGAGAGTATTATGGAGGAATGAAGAAGATGAAGTGAGAGATGAAGATGAAGAGAGAGGGGGTAGAGGTGAACGAAATTTATGGGGGAGGTAGGGTGGTGGGGTGGGTAGGGGGTAAGGGGTGGGGTGATGTGATTTTGCATTGTTATATGTTGGGTAATGGTGTTGATAAAAGTTGGTTAATGTTTTATGTTGGGAAAAGATGTAACAATCATGTCACTAAGTCAACTCTTCTTATTTTTATAAAGATCTAGGTAATTTATAAAAGTGGGGTAATTTTTATAAAAAGATGATATTCTTTATAAAAAGTGTGGTATTTTTATAAAGAAAATATGGTATAAATGATGTATAAATATTTAATTTGAATAATAAAAATTCAAATTGTTAATAAAATTATTATTATCAAAAATAATAATATGTTACACGAAAATTAGGTTGATCCCTAAATTCTTTTCGTTAAAGGTTGGGCGTTTTAGGCCGGCTATGGAATTTGTCGTATTTGGTGACGAATTCACCAAAAATTTGTATTTGTAGCATTTGTTATGAATTTGCCATGTAGTGTAAGAATTATGAATTCCACTACATCGTGTTATGAATATTATTTATACTAAAACAATATAAAATTGAATTACCGAATTGTTACGATACTAACCTTATTTTGGGTTTATGTTCTATAATTTCCAATAAGAGTGGTATTTTGTATTATAACTTGTCAATCGTACATTGGACGCATTAGGGAATATCACAATTCACCTAAAATTCTAATACAAGTTGAGTTGACCTGGTTGAGTTTTGTTGACTTTGTTTGACCCATAACTAATAGTTGTCACATACTCTGCGCGGAACATATCCAGAAACTGTTCCCAAGCCACTGCGGCTCGCTCGGCCTACGAAAAGCCCTGAGTCACCAATAGGGGTGCAAACGAGCCTAGCCGAGCTCGAACCTGGCCAGGCTCGGCTCGGGCTCGTTTAATTTATACAAGGCTCGAGCTCAAGCTCGGCTCGATTCGAGCTTTCTTGTACTAAGATCAGCTCGAGCTCGTAAAAATTTATACAAGATCGGCTTGGGCTCGGGCTCGACTCGTTTTTTATCTAACGTACCTAAATAAGCGTAAACTCGGTTCGAGCTCGTTAAGAAGCTCGTTTACTAATACCTTAAATCCTTAATTCCCCAAATATTTTTTATTTTAATATATAAAATAATAATAAATTGTATTATATATAGGCTCGTTTAGGCTCGCGAGCCTAATCGAGCTTAGTGAAATAAGCTTGAGCTCGAGCTTGTTTAATAAAGGAGCTTAATATTAAGCTCGCGCTTGGCTCGGGCTCGTTTAAAATCGGTTTTGAGTCCAACTTTTAATGAGCTGATCCCGAGTAGCTCACAAGTAGCTTGGCTCGTTTGCACCCCTAGTCACCAACTCCCACCAGTCCTTCACACCCCAACGAAGAAGATTAAGCGAAAAATTCACCTTCTGGTCCTAGGGACACGAACATGAGAAGAAACATCCGTCCACATCAGAAATCCATCTTAAAGCGATGATCGGTTCCTTGCCTCCTCTAAAATCTGGAGGCTTCGTATCACTAAATTCCCGGTATTACATCGCCCCGCCTCTTTGAGATCCTGAAAAAAGACGGCTGTTGTGGCTGCGACAGTAGCTACCTGCATGACAGTGGCATAGCTTCGTTCAAACTCCGCAATCAAAGCGGTCTGGACCGCCCCAAACAACTCCAGAATCGCCTCCTTGATTGCCTCAACTACTCCGGCAACAATGATCCCGCAGATCTCCTCACTCAAACCTGCTCTCCCAGTGCTGCCAGCTCCTGATCCTGAACCTTCAGTAGCCGCTATGCTGAAAATATACCAAAGAAAGATTAGACAACACAACACAGTGCTCAACACACCAGGCCACACTCCTATTAGTTCCTTAGTAGCCTCGATATTCCTCCTGAATGTCACACAGATCCTGTGCTTTCAGTAGCACGGGCACATACTACCTTCCAAACCTATTCATAGTGGATTCAAAATTCACCCCAAGGTCCTAAGTCACTGCACTAGACTACTCCTAGGTGTGCTAACACCTACTTCTTCTACGAGCGACAACTAACTTCCTAGGCACTCTTCCTAGGATTACCCCTGCTCCCGCACCACTGGATGCTTTTGTGCATGCTTGTTGTACACAATACGGGGTCAGATAGATTGTCGAATAATCGACTATGCCCTAAGTCCACAACCAAACAAGGAACATGAAGTAAGGCTAAGTCGATCATTCTAAGGCTATTTAATCCCGACCATATACAACTAATCAACATACACGTAGCAATCACACAATCAAGTAACATACACCAAGCACCTCCCTATATCATAAGGCATCACCGAAATCCGGAACTTCTATCCAACAATTCCTAAAAGATCCTTAACTTATCCACTAGCATGATTTCTAACAGTTCGCATATCTGAAAAATCAAAAATTCAGCACACATAACAACTATGGGTATTTTGGGAACCACTCTCCTATCCGGGCTATAGTTGACTGTACACACTGCATCTTCCTGTAAAACCAAAGTTAAGTCAAGGTCCACGTTCCCGATCCCAAGCCAACAATCAAACAAGAACATGACAAGAGACCGACCCCATGTCCCTAACCCAACCCTTTTATTATATATTCTTTTTCAAAAATGTTTTGTGAAGATTCCCGGATCCTAGTTTGAGTCTAGATTCACATAAGTGTGTTGGGTTTTAGTTCAAAAATAGTTTCATAAACTAGAAAAATTATGGCAAATGGAAGACTTTAATTTTGAAATAACATAAATATTTTATACCCACCAAGGATCTTCTTGCAAGTTATAGAAAGATTAAAACACAAACCATAGAAAAGATGAAGAAATAACAACCTTTGTTGTTCTTTGGATCCTCTTGGGAGGCTTGTAAGTTGATGAAGAAGATGGAACCTTTGAGACACCAACAATGACTCATCTTGATGTAGATTCTAGTCCATAAACTCTTAAACCCTTAAGCTTTAAGTTCATAACCAATATGAACTTAAAGAGGGCACGAAGATGCAAGTAACTTCAACAAAAGATGAACAAAGGAGAGATAGAGTAACCTCCTTTAAGGAGGTTACAGTTTTGGTGTGAAGAACCAACAACAAGTGAAAGCCTTTTCCACCTTTTTAAAGCATGCACAATACTCATGGGTGTTTAACCATTAAGCACCCATGCATCTACTAGCTAGATTGTCCCCCATGCTTCTTATTACTTTTGATTAAACAAATTGGAAAGCCATTTCCCCTTATGACACTCTTAATTTCGGCCATCATGGAGAAAAAGATAAAAGGAAGTTTATATTTTATAAACTCAAAGTTTATAAGATATAAACTTTGTCTTTTGCTAAAAGACAAAAGACTTACCTAGTCCAAAATGTTGTACATGACTTATTAATTCATACGTTATGAAATAATATGTTATATTACTTGCTAATGAAAACTATTATTTCTATGAAATAAATAATTTCTTTTTTAATTATAAGAGTTTATTGGATATTTATTAAAATCATTTTCTTATAAATAATCAATTATATCAAGTTGTTGTTAGTGTCACCCATTAGTATCATATGTTAATTAGCAATATCACTTTAATATGGCTCTTGAGCATACTAGACCTTTCAATCTCCCACTTGTGCAAGACTCATATTAGACTGATATAGACAGTGGTGAACGTCTAGCAAAATTTCACTGCCCCCAACAACATACGAATTTGTGCCATTCTATCAACGCCCATGTAGCAGCTGGTTCCTGGTATGTATTTTATTTAAGTAATTTCGCAATTTTGGCCTGGGACTCGGTGAGTTGAAGGCCCAACTCGCCGAGTAGAAGCGGGATGAGACGCGGGATTTAAGTGATGGACTCGTCGAGTCGGGTCCCGGACTCGACGAGTAGGCTCTGACTGGACAAAACCCTAATCTGAGGGTTTGCACCCTATTTAAATAACCTTATACAGCCTCCATCGCCCCTTTATGCTCCCAGAAACCCTCCATAGCAAACCCTAAGTGTTTTGGTGCAAGATCTAAGGCTTTTGAGTGATTTTTGTGGGTTTTGACCTCAAGGAAGGAGGAAGAACATAGAAGGATCAAGAGGAGACTGAAGGATTCGAGTTTGGTTCATCATTTGCAGTCTTTGAAAGGTATAAAGTTTGTACCTTGCTTGCTTATTTGTTAGATCCCTTTTTGGGGAAGAATTAGGGCTTTTTAAGCCATATGAGGTAGCTAACCATGATTGCAAACATGGTTGGGGGTCAAGACTTCGGATCTAAGTCTTGGGAGGGGTCACAAGGCAGATTTGGGTTGCTTTTGCACTCAAGGAAGGCCCCATGCAACATAAGAGCCATTTTAGAGCCTTTTAGGCTCAAAAGTCCCATGCATGCACGTAAAGTTCGAAACTTTACGTGCTAGGTCGAGCTTAGGGGCTTGGATCTATCTTTTGGTCAATGGTTGTACATCAGAAATCAAGGATTTATCAAGTAAAGATACTCTAATACATGGATAACACTTTGATTCAAGTGCTAGGAGTACTAAAGGGTTGTATCTAAAGAGAGTATGGCCTCACCTTGGAGTTTACTTCCCATGTGGTAACAATACATGAGTTTACGGTTTTTGGTCATTTCCCCCATGAGTTTACGGCCGTAAACTCATGGTAATTAGTACCATTTTGAGTTTTAAGGTCTTATACCACACAAGGAAAGGATCTAGGCTTGTACCCAAGGCTTAGGAAGGGACTAGGGCTCAAAATTGCCATTCATTGGAGTTTACGGTTCATGGACCACTCCCTTGGAGTTTACGGTCGTAAACCCATGAGTTTACGGCCGTAAACTCATGGTAACTCCTACCATTTCGTGGTTTGGGGTCTTTAGCCATGCATGCAAGGTTCTAGTCCAATACCCAAGTCCTAGAAGGTGTTGGTGGCACTTATACACCACTTGATGGTGTTTACGGTTCAAGGAGATGCCTTGACCGTAAACCCATGTGTTCTTGGGGGTTTTTGATTTTTTTCAATGGTTTAACAAGTATTCTAAGTAAATAACTTGTTAGGAGGAGTGTACTTACTTATAGGAAGCTTGTAAGAGTGTTTAAGGTCCAAGAACACTAGTGTGTGTTCTTGGTGTTTTGAAGAACACTTGAAGATCTATGAAAAAGACAAGATTTCATGGATGAAATCATGTATAACTACTAGATGAAGTGTTATAACAACAAATCAAGAGAAGAAACACTTACATTTTTGGAAGATTGGAAGAAATATGTTATGATACTTGAGAGAGAAATGTGGGTGTTCTTGAGCTAGGAAGGTGAAGAATGAGCCAAAAATGACTAAGTGTCATATTTATACTCTTTAGAGTTTACGGCCGTAAACTCCATGTTTGGGGCCGTAAACTCCAAACTCTTGGAGTTTTGAGACATAAATGATGCACAACAAACTCTAAAGTATACTTCCTATAATTACCTCTTGAAGTATTAGGCTTTAGAACACTCAAAATGACTCCAAACAGCTTAAAAGTTAGCAAAAACAAATCTGACTTCTAATGAGGTGAATGGTTGTACCAGATAGAAATTTCGAGTTGTCACATCATCCCCCCGTTAGAGGGAATTTCGTCCCAAAATTTAGAGTTTAAGCAAATAAGTAGTTATAATTAATTAAGCAAAAGACGAGGATATTTCAGTTTCATCAGATCCTCTAGCTCCCAAGTGAATTCAGGTCCTCGCTTGGCGTTCCAGCGAACCTTCACTATCGGGACACAGCTTTGCTTTGATCGCTTGACCTCTCGGTCCATGATCTCTACAGGTTCTTGTTGGATTAGGTGTCTAAGCCCATAACTATTATTGGTATGTAGTCGACCCGAGAGTAGCATGGTCCATTTGGGTTGCATATCATCAGGACAATTTGTTAGGATGGACTTTTGAGAGAAGAGGTTATATATGATTTATTAATATATTATAAGTTCTAATATATTAATATGAAATCATATGTTTTAATTAGTATTGATCAAGAATTAATTTGGAGTTAATTTAGTGATCAAAAGAGACTAATTAAAAATATGGGGACTGATTATGGTAATTAGTTATATTTATATGTGTTGGGCATATGATCCATGTTGGACCAAGTTTATGTATGGATACATAAAGAGTTGGGCCACATGAACCATGGATCATAAAATCCATGGATATGGGTTTGGGTTATACCCATGACTCTTAGAATTCAACACATATAAATACATATGTTATGACCTAAAACCGCCACCCCTAGTCACCCTTAGTGTGTGTGTGCATGTTCTTGGAGTTCATGAAGGTTTTAGAGTGCATGGAGATTCTCTCTCAAATCCTACCTTTGTCCTTGATGTGTTGTGACTTCATTTGAGGCTTCCACACTATTGGGGCTAAGTTCTTAAGGCCAAATACATCAAGACCTCCAGCCACACAAAAAGGTATGTTACACTATCTAGTATTTTATGTAGTCTGTGTGACAATTGCATGCTAGCTATAGGTTCAATACCTTGGAAACCATTTGCATGTATAATTAGTGAAAACATAGATCCAAGGTATTTAGGGTTGTATGTGCACCATAGGATGTTGTATTATACCAAAACCCAACAGTGGTGTCAGAGCCAAGGCTTGTTTTCATGTTATACTTGCTGAAATGGCTGAAAAATCAAAAATTTTGGTTGTCTGAGCACTGGACTCGCCGAGTCCACTGATGGACTCGCCGAGTCCATGAAGAAATTCATCCAACTCGTCGAGTTGGTTCGTTCACTCGACGAGTAGGACCCCCTGACAGCATATTTTCGACTTTTAAGGCTGGAATTGGACTAGAAACATTACCCTAAGCTGTTTTTGGTCTTGTAAACTTGTTTTTGATGTGGTAATGTTCATGCTAAACCAATTTCAAAGATAGTTGTCAATAGATTCATGTTTTGTATTAGTTTAATGGTTAGGCTAATTTCATGAAAAAGTTTGATTTGAATTGTCTTGTTCTTATGAGTTAGTCTAGATTAATAGAAAAGTTATGTGATAATTTGTTTTCAATCCATATTAATCTTAAAGTTGCTCATAAAATGTGTTTTTGTAACTTGTCCTCAAGTTATATGAAAAGTCACATTTATGATTCTTTAAAACTCATAATATTTCCATAAGTTAGGAAAAATGAAGAGTCTTATTTTCTTGAATGATTTTAAAGTCTTCCATAACTTGTCCTCAAGTTATGGAACTTGAAGAGTTTATTCATTAAACTACTTTAAACTCATAGGTTATGAAAATGAAGAGTTTATTTTTCCTTAAATGTTTTTTAAAGTCTTCCATAACTTGTCCTCAAGTTATGGAACTTGAAGAGTTTTCATTAAAACTACTTTAAATTCATAAGTTATGGAATTGAAAAAGGTTTTTGAATTGTTCAAAACTTGCCCTCAAGTTTTGGAATTTGTAAAGTTTCCCCCCATGAATACTTTAGTTCCAAGTTAAACCCTTAGAATTTTAATAGTTTAAAATTCAACCCTTATACTATTATAATATTATAGGTTTAATATTTATATATATGTATAAGAGTAAAAGTCAGTCTTACCGTTAGTAGGCCTCATTCACGAAGCCGGTCTATAAGGGGGGTATAAGGTTACTGCCTATAAAATGGCAGTTTAATGGGTGTCCACTCTCACCCACCGCTTCCTTGACTGGTGGAGGGTCGTTAGCCGAACGGGTTTGACAAGACTATAATTCTCCCTTCATTAAAAGTATTAATGATAAATACTAAGTAACTAAACACTTATAAATTCCCAATCTTAGTTACTTAGGAAAATGTGAATTTGGTGCTAACCCATGAAATTTACACTTTGTACCTTACCAAGTCGTTAGTGGAGCGTGTGTGGTTAACCGGCACACTAACATGGACTAGTAAGAGTGGTGAAGGGTAACTTAATGTTTATCATAGATCGGTGGAGCGTGTGTGGTTAACCGGTACATCGATTAGGTGATAATATTAAGGGTACCAAGTGAATTTGCATGGTTATTCACACCTTGTTTTGTGATCCTCAGCATCCCAGTCATAAAATTTGAGAGGGCACAATCGAGATTGAAACATGCCATTGAAAAGTTCAATGAATCTCAAAAGATCTAGGAGTTTCAAAACCAATTAAAACCTAATAAATTATTTCATTTTTCATGGTGGAAATTGGTGAATCGTCATTCGCCTACCTTCAAATATTTCATAGCTTGGATTACGGCATCCCTCTTCCAAGTTGTAAAATATTGTGTTGGGTCCTAGCCTTAATATTTCATATTGGGTGTTATATTAAGGACTTAAATCAACTAACTTGAATATCTCCCATTGTAGATGTCTAGTTTAGACATCTATGATCTTCCCAAATCTCTTGGAATTTCACTTCCTCCACCCCCTCCAATTATTCTCCCTAACCCACAAGTTCAAGGTCACTCAAGCCCTATTGGCAAGCAAGGTCTATGTGTGATCATATCTTGGAGATGAAGTCACGTATTGACAAGTCGGGAGAGTTGGGTGTCAAAGTCTTGAGAAAGTTGGATGTTCAATCACTTTCTAAGTCACATAGTGAGTTCCTTTGGGACTACTATGTGACAGACCATGACTTGACCCTTAATGATCTTACCTATTTGCTTGGTGCTGCTGAGTCAGCAATGATTTTGAGCACTGGTAAAAGCAAATTTGATTAGAAGATCGACTTCCCAAACCTTCTATTGCCAAAGGAAGGGACATTGGTTGCGAAGCTGGCCAAATTTACCTGATAGTCTGTAAGGATGGTAAAGTCAAAAGTTTTGACTCTACTTCAGGTAAAGTCTATTATCTAACTCTATTAAGTTCCTATTTGGAGATTCTTATTACATGGTGTGACTAGATCACATTTTGATGTTTTAAGAATCAAAGTGAAGAGGAAGCTTAAAGGAAGAATTTTGAGCTGTTACTTAAAGAGTTGTGATAGATTGATTAGGAATACATAACAACATAGTTTTTCATATTCATTTGCATTGTAAGGATAAGTTTTTCCGCAAAGTTCTAAAATAAAAGAAAAGTTTTTTATTTTAAAATATCCTTACAATGGCATTTGTGAGAAATTGTTGTCTATATGTTTCCATTGATAGCAATATTGGAAAATGGATTTGATTCTTTCGACTGTGGTAGTGTCATAATTTACCAAATAAGGAAAGATCCTTATCACCCAAGTTTCAGTTGGGTAGAAACTTGGAATCATGCAAGTTGTATGATGAATGAGAATTTTCATCTTTGGGAAATTAAGACTAATTCATTGTTCACATGTATATGTGAGTCAAGTGAAAGGATCAGGGGATCGGGTACACTTGAGTGTGCACTGGTCAGGTCCGCCACAAAGAATGATGATACTATTCGTCATGATTTACTAAAGCTTAGTAAATATGGTTATACTTACATGTTTAAGTATAATTCTGAAACATTGGAAAAGTATCAATGTTAGGCAGAACGAATAAGAAGAATCAAATAAGGCAGGAAGATAAAAGTTTCTCCAATCTGAAAAGATGGAAGAGTACTTGAGTATCTTGTTTTATGATTATCTTAGTGATTATGAAACCATATCACAATTGATTCTCTAAGGACATCTTAGTGCATTTGTTTGGCTAAGAAGAGAAATCGTGGATTGTTGAAATGGTTAAAATAAAAAAGATGAGTCATACTTCGTTCCATAACAAGTCTTAGAGTCATACTCCAAGATTGTAACTCGAGTGACATATCTTAAGGAAGGTTTGTAACACTTGTCAAGTGTAAGAGTAAAATATGTTTCTACTCTTGTACATTTGAGATTGGTAAGTTGTGATGTTTTGGGTTAAACAGAGACCAACTAAGGCCAATTATGTGAAGTGTTAGTCTTGATAAGAATCCGCAATGACCCTTGATAATAACTGGTTCTTGACAAGAGAGTCTTATATGTCAAGAGGATAGTGGGAGTCTTAAAGCTCTTGAAAGTTCCAAGAACTAATCAAGAATAAAAACCTGAAGTTCTTCACTAGCACACGACTTGAGGTTTATAACCTATCGTGTTGACATTTCTGTGCCTATTCCAGTTAAAGTTGGCTTTGCATAGGAGTTCTGAGAGTTCTCAATTGGTTGCATAACAACTTGAAAGCAATGGCAGGCCCTTGTGCTGCCAGTTGGCAAGAAATTAAGATTGCACAAGTTCGGTCCATATGAGTTTGGATTTGTCACTAACCTTGTCTTGTGATTATGGTTTGACAAATTCACATGGATAGGAACACATACACCATAAAAATCTAAGTGTCATAAGGTTTCTCTTCGATTCATGAAAATGATGGTAAGGAAACACTTTCACTAAGTAGATTTTAGGTAGATAGCAATTATGATATTTGCATTCTCAAAGTCGTTAGTGGAGCATGTGTGGTTAACCAGCACACTAACATGGACTTGTGAGAAATGGAAATGGTCTAAACAATTAAGACTATGATTACGGCATCCCTTTTCATAGTTCTAAAATTGTTTAGACACACATATGAGCTATCTAAGGAAAGGTGTATGAATTTGATAAATTCTTATCAAAGCATCTCGTATCAGAAAACTGAACTTTGTTAAGGAAGTCAATAAAGTATTGATTTCTAGAAGTCCAGCGGATTTCTGAGTACATGTCAAAGCTAGTGGGAGCATAAGTGTTGTGCTGATAATTATCATGTTAGTGGGAGCATGATTATTATGTTCAGTATTGCAAGCTAGCAATGTTAATTATAGAAAACAAAAGTTTCAATTCGTGAAGTTGCAGGGGTTGAAAAGTTGTTTTGCTATAATTAAGGGAGAGGAAATTATACTTCACTTCAATTCTAAAAGCTTAGATTGAGATTTTAATCATCTTTAGTCAAGGATATATATACGAATTTTATGTTGGAATGGCCAAACATAAGGAAATTCTATATATATTGCGTTCTCAAACTTCGATTATGATTACGACATCCCTCTTCATAGCCAAATTTTGAAAACATGGCAAATAAAAAAATATTGTAGCAAAAGACTGTCTATGATCACGTCTTTATGTGAGACATCATGAATCGTGTCCCATATGCTTCAGATATAGGATCGATTTCATGTGCTATAATATTCATCCTTTCTAAATTTTCCAAATGCTCAGGGCATTAAGAAGGGAAAAGTCTAGAATTGGATATGACTAAAATGATTAAGCAATTGTCGAGGACAATCTAAGGTTTACCAAAGATTGGTTGCTCACGGACAATTGGAAGTATATTGTTAATTCTGGTAGGACCATATTAACATATTCTGAAAAGAGGTAACTCTTGTTCAGAAGTGATAGTCAAAATGGGAATCTGGAAAGGTTTCCATAGGTGGAAGTTGTTCTTCAAATCTGTGTAAGATTAGAAAACTTAATGCAAGAAGGATGTTCAAAGGAATGTACTTTGAATGTGAGACTTCATTTCCATGGAATTGATCTCCATTGGAATACTCTGTAATGTCTGTTGACAAGTCTTTGTGACTTTGTGCATAGTCATTACGAGAGGATCAATGCATATAAGTTTAGAATCTAACATATTTCGTTAAATGGTAGGAATTTGGAATTCTTACATTTGCGATAAAGATTTGGGATTGTGAAATGAGCATCATTGGAATCATGTTCAATTGATCTATTTCACAAAGTAAAGATCATAGATAAACATAGTGTGCATACTTGGTGTATGGCATGACTAGTGTTTAGAAAACATAGTTTACATGCTTGGAGCATGGGACAACTATTGTTTTAATTCAAGTATAAAGTTGATTATTTGAAACATTATACAATGAATAATGAGTAATCAATATGGTGTTTAAATAAAAGGTGTTTTATTTACTCTCAAAGGTGCTTGGGACCATAGAGTGATTAGTATTATTCTTGTGTTTCACTTTGCATGTTTTGACTTCCAGAATAGCTAGGTTATTCTTCCCGAATGACTAAGTTATTCAAACCATCCACAGTCGATAATCCGTTGGAAGTAGGTATTAAGGCAAGACTGTCATGAATCGGGTTTGTAGATGTCCAAGGTAGTGGACATAGCAAAAGTTGCTGCAACATTCATGAGTGCTCCTGGAATGAGATTCGAGTATTGGATTAAACCCACGCTCATTTGACTCACTTCATGGATTTTATCACGAGTGATCATGAGACGATAATATCTTATATTTTTCAAACCTAGAGATATGACTTGTTGCCTATGAGTTGATTATACATTGATTGCACGTAAACGCATTTGGTAACTCGATGTTATAAAACGTGCCTTTGTGTATGATTCAACAAGTAGTAGAACAAGCATATGAGTCGAAGTTTATCCATTCCTTTTACCCTTAAAGGGATAAAAGCGATATCTGTGGGCCCCTCGATGATTTGGTGATGACAAACGTAAGTGCTCGGCCGGGCTTGGACTGATTTGATTTGTTCAATTAGTCAGTCGTCATAAATTGGAAATCGGGAAACAACAAATGGACAGAGAGAATGATTATAATCCATGTCTCAGTCCATATGATATCTAGAATGGAGGAATATATGATCCCTTATCTAATGGACGCGTCATTGATTTGTTCAGAGTTCGACAGCGGCTTTAAGAGCTACGATTGCTGGTCGGGTTTTGGAGTCATACGTAATAATAGTTTTAGACTTATCCAAGTGGGAGACTGTTGGATTAGGTGTCTAAACCCATAACTATTATTGGTATGTATTCGACCTGAGAGTAGCATGGTCCATTTGGGTTGCATATCATCAGGACAATTTTTTAGGATGGACTTTTGAGAGAAGAGGTTATATATGATTTATTAATATATTATAAGTTCTAATATATTAATATGAAATCATATGTTTTAAATAGTATTGATCAAGAATTAATTTGGAATTAATTTAGTGATCAAAAGAGACTAATTAAAAATATGAGGACTGATTATGGTAATTAGTTATATTTATATGTGTTGGGCATATGATCCATGTTGGACCAAGTTTATGTATGGATACATAAAGAGTTGGGCCACATGAACCATGGATCATAAAATCAATGGATATGGGTTTGGGTTATACCCATGACTCTTAGAATTCAACACATATAAATACATATGTTATGACCTAAAACCGCCACCCCTAGTCACCCTTAGTGTGTGTGTGCATGTTCTTGGAGTTCATGAAGGTTTTAGAGTGCATGGAGATTCTCTCTCAAGTCCTACCTTTGTCCTTGATGTGTTGTGACTTCATTTGAGGCTTCCACACTATTGGGGCTAAGTTCTTAAGGCCAAATACATCAAGACCTCCAGCCACACAAAAAGGTATGTTACACTATCTAGTATTTTATGTAGTTTGTATGACAATTGCATGCTAGCTATAGGTTCAATACCTTGGAAACCATTTGCATGTATAATTAGTGAAAACATAGATCCAAGGTATTTAGGGTTGTATGTGCACCATAGGATGTTGTATTATACCAAAACCCAACAGTTCTTCCACTAAGTTGAGGCTCTCATTGATTTCGATCTCGTCGGACAAGCACTTTTTCAAGTTTGAGACGTGGATAGATTAGGGTGGAATTTATGGAATCCCTAAAGTAGTTGAGGTCTGACGGATGCTGGACCAATTCTTATCAAGAATCTCTGATGGTCCTAAGTCCTTGGGAAGATAGAACGTTTCAGTACCTAGAACATAATGTACCTCTATGGTGAGATCATCACTTGGCGTGATCGCCATTCGGAAGTTCCAAAAGTTTTCTCTTACTGGAGGTGTAGTCCTTTTGATTGGTTATTAGGAGGCTCAGGTCGTCTTCGGATTCATATTTCCTGTTGGTTGGCTTTCGGAGGTTTTCTGGATCATTGAAGGTGCTGACTATATGCTGGCATCTATTGATTGCTTGGCATCTACCTCAGTAATGACACTGCTGGTTATACAATAATAAAATACAGACTCCGGGTAGTATTAAATGGACGATATGCCTCGGGGAGTCTAAAGTAGCCTTTAGACTCTGAGTTTTTATATCGATTGTATCCATTTAGTACTCATAGAAAGGGTTGTAGAATCACTTTTACGTATCTTTCACCAAAGTAGAAAATCCAGTGCAGAAAAGGACTTGCACTTTCGACTCATGAGGTGTTTCTAACGGAATATCTCACACGTCAGGATGATAGAGGGTTTTACCAGATGATGCTTAGATAACTCCAATTTTCATCATCGTCTAATAGATGCTTTCACAGCATGATCCCTAATCGGAAGGAATCGTTCTCTCATTCGGTTCGCTGTTTCATGGATAGCAGTCTCTGATCAGGGCTAGTTTCGCCCTTAGAGATTTTCTGAAGTGATTGACTATTACGGTAGGTGGTTCTATTATCTATTTAGAGATAATATTCCTTGGAACACCTAGTAGTCTAACAATCTCTATGACATGCTCCATTAGTTTTTCCATTGTGTCTGCTTCCTCAAGTTTGTAGGAAGCGCGTGATCTTGTATAACCCGTCGACTAACACCTAGACTGGTGTCGAGTCCACAATCTCTTTATGGCCTGGGTTATAAAGCTTAACGCAACTTGTTGTCTACTTTACTCAAGTATTCTTGGTCGCGGAGGTAATCATATGGTTCTTAGCATCCTAGTATTAACTTTGGTGAATGTAGACTATCATCTATAGGGCGACGGCAACTTTCTCGCATGACGAGGCACTATCACAACTCTATCCGACCTAGGTACTTCTCGTCTGTACCTGGATGAACGAAGTGCTTGGGTAGTGCGAGCATCCCTTGCAACTACTCTTCCGATGTTACCGAGTTTCTCTATCTGTATTAAATCTAGATGGCATAAGACTCTGCCACTCAGAACCTCAAATTTCCCCATCCATTCTTCTCAGAGTTTAACCTGTCACAGCTTTCCAGGTTTCTTGGCTCGCTACTGAGATGCTTAATTTGTGGGATCAGGCGTGAATTGATGGTCGTAGTCAATGTTTTTGACTCTTACGACTTGAGTTACTTTTCCTAACTGAGGGTGTTAGCTACCATGTTGGTCTAACCCGGGATGACAACAAATTTCGAATGTGTAGTCATTTTAGTAGCTCAACCCACAATTGTTTTCTTGATTTCAGCTCCTTCCCTATGGATATCCGATGAAGGGCTTTATTTTAAGGTTCATGGTAGACCTCATACTCGGCTCAATCACTATTACTCAGTGTATACAAGTCGTATATAATTGATATTGACAGGATGTTTAGATGTGTGGCCCCACCCCAAACCCGCAACAAAACAAGGAACAGAGAGTAGGGCGGAAGCACACATCTTAAATCTTATCGACCTAAATTATATACCACCCTAATGCATATACCCAATAGTAGTAAGTTAATCCCATGATTTCTTTCTCTTGATTCACGAACTAGATCGTGCGGTGCAAGTGGTCTTTCTGGGGGATCTACTGAGTAGGCCTCGGGCGGTTATTGTCTTCCGGAATATCTACAGTGCCTTTCGCTTCTGGTTTTAATGTCTAAGGGGGGTCTGGTTAACAGCGCGTGGTACCCCTCTCCTGGGTACTTCTGAAGGTTGGCTGAGAGAGACGACCGATTGTTCGCATTAGTTTTTCTATTAGGTTCGAAATGAATTTTTATTTGACGCTTAGGATAAGGTGAAAGTTCTTTTTACACAACACTAGGAATTTTCGCATGGTCGAACCAAGTCGAACCATGGCTGACGGTAGTGTAGAAATTAACGAACATCGACACGATATGAAATGGAGATTGATAGGACCATGTGTTGAACAGAGCACACAAGTTCTTAGCGTTTCGGGTTCGTCCATGGTATTACTACCGCGAATACTTGGACCGACATGACTGACTCTGAACGCTAGGGGTCCTAATACATTGGAAAGATGTACTTTTCATGAATAGATTTCTCACGAGGCCTCTCTATAATCGCCTAGTATATACTAGTCATGTATAATTAAGATTAAAAGGATTGTTGACTGAGCGACTCCGCCCTAAATCCACAACCAAACAAGGAACAGGAGATAAGGCCGCATCACTCACTCGAGGTCTATCAATCCTAATTATAAATGGCCTTAACGTATGTACTAAGCCATCATAGTTTTACCTGATGGGTTTTTAAGTTTTACAACAGTGTTGCGACTTTTGCCTTAACGAGGGAGTAATTACAATTAGAATTGATTTTTTTTAAAGTTTTCGATTTAGCTACTTAAGGTTGAGAGGCGTACCAAAATTCTACCGGGTTCCTTGATGTTCCCCTAGGTATTAGGGTTAAACTCCTCCTGCGTCTTTGTCATTTCTTTCCGTTGGGCAGTCCCTCTTGAGATGCCCAATTTCACCACATAGGTGGCATATTGGACTGGTCCCAACATTGGTGGTTGATGTAATGAACTCAACCGGGGTTCTGTAGTTGTGAGCGGTATGCCCCTTCATGTTGCACCTAACACAAAAGGGTTCTCGACAGGGTCCATAATGATGGTAGTTACACTTGTTGCAGTGGGGGAAGTTTCCTAGGTATGGTCGAGACAGGCGGGTTGACAGGGGTATTGACTACCTCAGCTTGCTGCCCTTCGGAAGGTCCTTGAGCCGAGGTACTCCCCTTCTCGTTCTCAAACTTTCTTTTCAGGGGATTAGATTGGAGTTCTTGGGTGGCTTTACACACCGGTGCTGGTTGCTGCTGTCCATTGCTATGATCGGGATTCCCGATAGTGCTCCTGCTAACATTTGCGTTGTTAGCATTCAGGTGAGCCATGACAGCTGCTACGGCTGCGGAAACTGCAGCTTGGAACGTAGCTTCATCCATCGGAAGAGTCGGTGTTTTGCTAGCGGGTTGGTTATGTTTCTTCGGAGGCATGGTTTTTCCTACACGATGAGGAACACAAACTAATGAGAGACGATGGTTACTCCTAGACGTATCTTTCTTTATTATAATAGGCATAAAATTTTCCCCGCGCTTTGAGTTATGGTTCTCTAAGTGTCGACCTACATCCCTATGATGCAGTCCTGGTAACAGGGTAGAAGTAAGTGTATCGGAAAGCCATAAAATGGGTGTCATTCCAACTGAGTTATCTTTATACTGGAGAGATTCACTCTCCGGCTTTGAAAAGATTTGAAAGAACTTCGGAACGAAGATTACACAAGAAAAGACTCATGAAAGTTTAGGGCTAAACACTCTCAATCGAGATTTTGTGATCCGATCTATTTATCTTAGTCGCGACGGGAAAGACGATTTGCCTAGCACATAGTGTGAGTAGTGTAACCACTAACTCACTAAGTTGTATTAATTTAGGGGTTATTAGTGTGACTTTATAGGGATAGAACACTTCTCGGGTTTCATACATTGGCTCCTTCTGTTCTTCGTTTACTCTTGACTGGAATAAACGTTGGTTTTCTTCGGGTACTTATATAGGGTTCTCTTCTCCTGTGTACATATTGAATTTCCGCTCCACTTTACTTCCAATTCTGACTCTGATCGTCATCACTTCAAAATGGATGACTGGAATCTCGGAAGTTCAGGCGAATTTCCCATCGATGCCCCTAAAAGGTATAGGCACATGGTGATTTCAATAGTCCCATCACTGTTCATTTATTTTCTAAGTGGAAATCTTCTCAATGAAAATCTTCTGGGTCTTCGTCGACTCCTCTGCCGATTACTGAAGTGGATAAGGTTTTCTAAAGGGGTTTATGCGAGAATGGGGGTGTCTAAAGAATCGTAAGAGATTATTAAAACATTTTACTGGGTGATCCATATCGAGTCCTGCTACAATTACATAGTGTAAACAAATCATATCTAACTTAGATCTAATAGGCCTTCGAATATGTGGTACTACCCTATATCCACATCTAAACAAGGAAAAGGAAGTAGAGCGAGACCACGTATTCTTAGCCTATGAGATCCTCACTATATATAACCTTGGGAGCATACACTCTGAAATCATAGACTGATCCATAAGGGTCTTTTTAGTTTTCACGCAAGGTTATTTATGGTTCCTAAAATACTCCTATAGTATTTTAATTACACGTTTGATTCTAGAACTTTTGAACATGCTTTTGGGTTTATTGATAGTCTTTTAGTATCATAAAATACTCCTATAGTATTTTAAACTTTTATGTTCGGCTCTAGCATTCCTATATGGTAAGTTTCAGATTCATTGCAACACCACCATCACTCCCAAACACACGTTGGTCGCATCTCAAATAAATATAGTTGATTAGGCTATATTTATCCCAGCTACGATTACATAATTGCCCAGGTTTGACGGTAATGCTCAACATCCAAAGACTTTTATTCTTGTTCTTCTTGTGATACTTGTTCGGGCTTTTATTCAGGATGTATTTATACTTCTGTAAAATATGGTTATATTTTAAAGTATAACTCTTGGTCAGAGTGTTTTTATCCCATTGTATTTATAGTTGTATATCTTTTATGATTTGATATACTGAGTTCACTATAAACAATGCTCTGATACCAATCTGTCACACCCCAAAACCGGAATGGCGGAAACATTCTGGGGTGGAGGACGTCATGTCAAGTATCACAACACATGCGGTATAGTAATCAAAGTACAACAACCATTGCATTAATAGTATAAGTTTTTACATAGGTTACATTTAGCAACAACATCAAAAGTAGATATAGAGAATACCATAAGGTGCAGCTCGGTACAAGGCTGACTTCGCAAAAGCTCCCGGAGTGTACCTGTCTACTGGCGACCTGAGAATACAAGTTATTTTGAAAGGGAGTATCAGCATTTTAATGCTGGTGAGTTCATAAGTATTTTTAATGACATTGATATAAATACATGTTTTTCCTCAAAATAATCTCATTAGATGATAGTGATAAAAGTTTACAGAGTATTTGAATTCCCTCCAGAAAATCCTATATTTTCTATTAAAAGCAGTCTTCTACCAAGACTCGACTGTTTCATGTTTTAAAAGAATGAGTTTCTTTACTAAAAGCAGTCTTCTACCAAGACTCGACTGTTTTATGTTTAAAGAGAATGAGTTTCTTTACTAAAAGCAGTCTTCTACCAAGACTTGACTGTTTTATGTTTAAAGAGAATGAGTTTCTTTACTAAAAGCAGTCTTCTACCAAGACCCGACTGTTTTATGTTAAAAGAGCATTTTTCCCAAATGTTACTATCATTATCATAATATAGTTTTACATTATCGTTTTATACCAAAACGTTCTAAGTTAATATATTAGGGAAAATATTATAGTACATTAGTTTTATATGTAGAACTACCGTGGTACTACTTACCTTATGGCCATGAATTATAAGGTAAATGTGGAAATACTCGTAACCATACTGATTGACGGATGTAAACACAACGGCCTGCTGGCATCGAAGTAAATGTGACATTTGTCACCCCTTGGCTTGGTCGGCCGGGACTGTAGCTAGCAGTCAGGATGTGGGATGGTCTGTCCCGTATAGATCTATACACACAATGTCCGCTCTCCCTCCAGGAGACTCTGGTTACCAACTCGACAACGGTGAAATCCGCGTCATGAGGATGTATCTCGTATTTTGATTGCTATATATGTTTCTTTTTACTAAAATTACATGTTTTAGAATATTGATATAGCTAGTTTCTCCTTATAAAAGTTATTGTTGATTTCTAAACTATACCTATTATAGTTTACTTGAGAGGTTATGTAGGTACCTTTGCTACCCAAAGGCGCTGAACTGGAGTAAGAGTTTTAATATCTAAACAGATATACATAATATATAACTAGGACTTCAACGACACTCGGACAGATAAAACAGTTTAACATGCAAAAATCTATTTGATTGATAGTTATTAATCAAATGTGATTGATATAATAACTTAATAGTTCAACTTGTATTCCCCCCATAAAAGTATTTAAAATCATTTCAAAGGTTGATTAAGGGGTATGAACTAACCTGCAGTGAGTGATTTGGATGGAAGTGCCGGATAGGATGCTAAGTGTCAAGTGAGGACTTGAACACACACACAGATCCTATTTAACATGTAATGATACATATATGTATCCAATTAGTCATTTAACAACCAATTTATCAAGTAAAGATACCCTAATACATGGATAACACTTTGATTCAAGTGCTAGGAGTACTAAAGGGTTGTATCTAAAGAGAGTATGGCCTCACCTTGGAGTTTACTTCCCATTTGGTAACAATACATGAGTTTACGGTTTTTGGTCATTTCCCCCATGAGTTTACGGCCGTAAACTCATGGTAATTAGTACCATTTTGAGTTTTAAGGTCTTATACCACACAAGGAAAGGATCTAGGCTTGTACCCAAGGCTTAGGAAGGGACTAGGGCTCAAAATGGCCCTTCATTGGAGTTTACGGTTCATGGACCACTCCCTTGGAGTTTACGGTCGTAAACCCATGAGTTTACGGCCGTAAACTCATGGTAACTCCTACCATTTCGTGGTTTGGGGTTTTTAGCTCATGCATGCAAGGTTCTAGTCCAATACCCAAGTCCTAGAAGGTGTTGGTGGCACTTATACACCACTTGATGGTGTTTACGGTTCAAGGAGATGCCTTGACCGTAAACCCATGTGTTCTTGGGGTTTTTTTTGGATGTTTTTCAATGGTTTAACAAGTATTCTAAGTAAATAACTAGTTAGGAGGAGTGTACTTACTTATAGGAAGCTTGTAAGAGTGTTTAAGGTCCAAGAACACTAGTGTGTGTTCTTGGTGTTTTGAAGAACACTTGAAGATCTATGAAAAAGACAAGATTTCATGGATGAAATCATGTATAACTACTAGATGAAGTGTTATAACAACAAATCAAGAGAAGAAACACTTACATTTTTGGAAGATTGGAAGAAATATGTTATGATACTTGAGAAAGAAATGTAGGTGTTCTTGAGCTACGAAGGTGAAGAATGAGCCAAAAATGACTAAGTGTCATATTTATACTCTTTAGAGTTTACGGCCGTAAACTCCATGTTTGGGGCCGTAAACTCCAAACTCTTGGAGTTTTGAGACATAAATGATGCACAACAAACTCTAAAGTATACTTCCTATAATTATCTCTTGAAGTATTAGGCTTTAGAACACTCAAAATGACTCCAAACAGCTTAAAAGTTAGCAAAAACAAATCTGACTTCTAATGAGGTGAATGGTTGTACCAGATAGAAATTTCGAGTTGTCACATCGGACACACCCTCGGGAGTGTCTGGACTCAAATCGAGGGATTTAAAAGATTTTTTCAAAGAAAATGGTTTTCTAAAATCTGATTCAAAGGGTTTTGAGAAAGAACAAGGTGTGTGATGCGTGCGACAAGCCGAGCTCAAGTACGTTTTCCCCAAGATACCCATACTTGTTATAATAAGTTATATGATATATGATTCTGAGAACTGCATGCTAGATTAGGGCTAAGGATCTAGGAGGATGCCTTGTATGCCTGATGTATATGATTCTGAGAACTGCATGCTAGATTAGGGCTAAGGATCTAGGAGGATGCCTTGTATGCCTGTTGTACGAGCTGTATGCTAGGACTGTTTAGTCAGTAGTAGGATAGCCTGATTAGGTTATGCCTGATGCGGTTACTCGATGCACGAATGCTGCTTGCTTTGTGCTTAAGGGGTCCTGGCTAACTTTAACTAACTAGTGAGCGGTTATTTAACAGTACTCGCAAGCTAGTTAGGGAAGGGAAGTAGGGACTCCTAGTGCAGCTGATGGCGGAGAGTAGGTCAGAGAGTGCCCCAGGAAAGCCTGGGATGAGACTAGATGGAAAGGGATATTGGTTAAGGGACCTGGTGAAGTCGAGACAGTCCTTGAGGAAAGTACGGATAGATGTGGAAGGTAGTATGGGACCGTACTATTGGAAGCAGAGGATCCATACTCGAATCAAGGAAGGTTGAGACAGAACCGGGAAACTTGGAGAGTGTGTTAGACCTCTCGAGAGTATGTATGATCCTGACATTTATGCGTGTATTTTTCAGCATGGTGACCACACGACATGGAGTAGGAGGTTCCGGATCAGGATCAGGATCAGGCTCGGGTGCAGGATCCGAGCAGGTTGATGACGGGCTGCGCGAGTTCATCGCGTCTGAGATCACGAGAGGCATTCTTGAGTCGACCCCGGTCATTTTCGGGTCGATCAAGGAAGGGATTGTTGAGCTGATGGAGGATCGCCTCCGGGCATTCAGGAGTGATATGGCGTCTATCCAGACGAGTACGCGTACACTGTCCTTTAAGGACTTCCGTGGGAGTGGTGCGCCGGATTATCACAGGGTGAAAGACCCCATCGCTGCCAGGAGATGGATCGCAGACATTGAGTCTGCGCAGTTGACGAGCTTCAGCCCGGAAGGGTCGAAGGTCAGCTTTGCTGCGGGATGTTTGAGGGATAGAGCTAGAGACTGGTGGGAGTCGATTGGTGACTCATTGGGAGCCCCAGCCGTCGAGGCTATGACGTGGTCAGATTTCGTGACCAGATTCAGAGCTGAGTTTGTGTCGGCTGTAGAGCTTTAGCAGCTGGCCAGAGAGTTTTTGGATATGAGGCAGACTACGGAGACTGTGGCGGAGATCACCGCCAAGTTCCGGGAGAGAGCATTGTTGGTACCCCAGTATGCGGGGGATGAGGACATGCGGAAGACCCGCTACCATGATATGTTGAGGGCTGATATTCGGGAGCATGTCAGCTACTCTGCCTGCCCGACCCTGGAGTCCATGATTGCCAGGGCGCGGGAGAGGGAGATCGATTTGGAGCATGTGAGGAAGAGGAAAGTTGAGTCTGAGCAGGTTACAGGGGTTTCGGGGAAGAAACCCAAGAGATCCGACGTTAGGTCGAAGGGCCAGTCGGGCCAGAGCCGCTGCAGGAAGTGCGGCAGGCCGCATGAGGGAGCTTGTAGAGTAGGATCATTAGGCTGCTATAAGTGCAGAAAGACGGGGCACTTTGGCAGGGATTGTACTGCCCCGCCCCCACAGTACAGATGACAGACCTGATTTGTTTCCATTGCAATCAGAGGGGCCACAAAAAGGCCAATTGCCCGAGGTTGACAGCAGCGTCAGCAGCGGTGCCGGTTTCAGCGACAGCGCGGGTTGCAAATGACCGGAAGGCCAAGACAGAGGCTCCAGTGGTGCGGAGCCGGGCATTTCAGTTGACAGCCGAGGAGGCACGCGCTGCACCCGATGTGGTGACGGGTATGACTTCTTATTTATGTTTTTATGATATGCTGCTGTGATTTTGATATGTTATGTATGTGCTCTGTTTAGGATCGTTCCATGTGAACGGTATCCCAGTTCAGGTATTGTTTGATTTGGGTGCTACCCGATCGTTTGTCTCTCTTGCGCTTAGCAAGAAGTTTCCGAAGTCGTCGGGCACGTTGGATTGCCCTCTAGAGGTCGAGATTGCAGACGACCGGTCAGTGCGAGCATCAGAGGTCTATCGAGATTGCGTCCTGCGACTGTTTGAGGAGCGTTATCTGGTAGATCTGGTTCCCATACCTTTGTGGGGGAACAAGGTTATTATCGGTATGGATTGGCTAAGCCCCAATGGGGCAGTGATTGACTGTGCACAGCAGTTGGTGCGGATTAGGACCCCAAGTGGGGGAGAGCTGGTGATTCAGGGCGAGAGGCCACAGCAAGGACCAGCTTTATGTTCAGCAGCGAGAGCTAGACGTTACCTTTAGCAGGGTTGCGCAGGATTTGTTGCCTATGTGATGGATACCCGGGAGATGGGTAAGGCAACGGTGAGCGATGTGCCCGTGGTACGAGAGTTTGAGGACGTGTTCCCCGAGGAGTTGCCTGGGATACCTCCAGAGAGGCAGGTAGAGTTCATGATTGAACTAATCCCTGGTGCGGCTCCGATAGCCAAGGCACCATATCGGTTGGCTCCTCCTGAGATGCAGGAGTTGTCTACACAGCTGCAGGAGCTGTTAGACAAGGATTTCATTAGACCGAGCAGTTCACCCTGGGGAGACCCGATTCTATTTGTGAAGAAGAAGGACGGGTCGCATCGGATGTGTATAGATTATAGGGAGCTGAATAAGGTAAAAGTGAAGAACCGTTACCCACTCTCGAGGATTGATGACCTCTTTGACCAGCTACAGGGAGCATCTTGGTTCTCCAAGATTGATTTGCGATCAGGGTATCATCAGATGAGGGTCAGAGAGGAGGATGTACAGAAGACTGCGTTTTGGACGCGCTATGGCCACTATGAGTTTGTGGTGATGCCTTTCGGGCTCACCAATGCTCCTGCCGCGTTCATGGACCTCATGAACCGCGTGTGTAGACCAATGTTAGACCGGTCTGTGATAGTGTTTATTGATGATACCTTGGTTTACTCCAAGACGCGAGAGCAGCATGACGAGCATCTGCGAGAGGTTCTGGAGACTTTGAGAAGGGAGAGCTTGTATGCTAAGTTCTCCAAGTGTGAGTTCTGGTTGCGCGAGGTGCAGTTTCTCGGGCACCTTGTCAACCAGAACGGGATATCAGTGGACCCGGCCAAGGTTGAGGCCGTGATGAGGTGGGAAGTTTCGAGGTCTCCATCTTAGATTCGGCGCTTTCTGGGATTGGCAGGCTACTATCGGAGATTCATTCAGGACTTCTCCAAGATAGTCGTGCCCCTGACCAGGCTGACGAGGAAAGCCGTGGTCTTTCGCTGGGGGCCTGAGCAGCAGGCCGCATTCGAGACACTGAGACAAAGATTGTGTGAGGGGCCAATCTTAGCCCTGCCAGAGGCATGGAAGATTTTGTGGTATATTGTGATGCTTCCATCTCAGGTTTGGGCGCGGTACTGATGTAGAGAGGGCATGTTATTGCATACGCTTCGAGGCAGTTGAAGCCTCACGAGGCGAATTACCCGATGCGTGATTTGGAGCTGGGGGCTGTTGTTTTTGCCCTCAAGATTTGGCGTCATTACCTCTATGGTGTTCGTTGTACCATTTACACGGACCACAAGAGTTTGAGGTACCTCATGGATCAGCCGAACCTGAATATGAGGCAGCGTCGGTGGCTGGATGTGGTGAAGGATTATGATTGCGAGATCCTCTACCACCCGTGGAAGGCCAATGTCGTAGCCGATGCGCTTAGCCGCAAGGCAACGCCAATCAGGAACATCTGTCTGAGGATGACAATGGTGACTCCACTGTTGGAGCGGATCCGGGAGGCTCAGCAGGAGGCTATGAAGGAGGAACATTGGAAGAGCGAGCGTATAGTGGGCCAGGTTTCCTCCTTCGACTATGATAGTCGAGGGTTATTGACTCTTCACCGTAGGGTGTGGGTCCCTTATCATGGAGGCGTGCGCCAGATCCTGATGGAGGAGGCACACAAATCCAGATTTTCTATCCATCCCGGAGCGACGAAGATGTATAGAGATCTTCGTCTTGATTATTGGTGGCCCTGCATGAAGCGGGACGTAGCATGGTATGTGGAGCAGTGCTTGACCTGCAGGAAGGTCAAGGCCGAGCACCAGAGGCTGCACGGCAAGATGCAGCCGTTAGATATTACCTTGTGGAAATGGGAAGATATTACCATGGATTTCATTACCAAGCTTCCCAAGACTGCACGGGGAGTGGATTCGATTTGGGTAATCGTGGATCGGTTGACCAAGAGTGCCCATTTTATATCGATCCAGGAGAGCATTTCGGCCGAAAAGTTGGCCGACACCTATATCCGAGAGGTGGTAGCTCGGCACGGAGTGCCAGTTTCAGTGATTTCCGATAGGGATGTGCGGTTCACTTCCAGGTTTTGGAAGAAGTTCCATGACGAGCTGGGTACTCGTCTGCATTTTAGCACCGCCTTTCACCCGCAGACGGATGGTCAGATGAGCGGACCATCCAGACGCTAGAGGATATGCTGCGGGCATGTGTTTTAGACTTCGGAGGTAGATAGGATACCTACCTTCCGTTGGCGGAGTTCTCGTATAATAATAGCTATCATACGAGTATCGACCGTTCTCCCTTCGAGATGTTATACGGCAGGAAGTGCAGAACCCCGATTTGTTGGGGTGAGGTTGGCCAGAGGGTCATGGGGAGCACCAAAGTGGTGCTCAAGACGACAGAGAGGATTCAGCAGGTTCGGAGCAGACTTCAGACTGCTCAGAGTCGGCAGAAAAGTTACGCCGACAAGCGCCGATCGGACCTGGAGTTTCAGGTCGGGGATATGGTTCTCCTGAAGGTGTCGCCATGGAAGGGCGTCATCCGATTCAGGAAACGGGGCAAGTTGGGTCCCAGGTATATTGGACCCTTCAGGGTTATAGCCCGGGTGGGCAAGGTGGCATATAGGTTGGATCTGTCAGCAGAACTCAGTCAGATTCATAGCACTTTTCACGTCTCCCAGTTACGGAAATGTTTGGTGGACGACTCGGCAGTGGTACCATTAGAGGATATTCAGGTCGATGACAGCCTGAGTTACATTGAGCGGCCTGTAGCGATTCTCGACCGGAAGTCGAAGGATCTGAGGAACAAGAGGGTGGAGCTAGTGAAGGTGCAATGGCAGCACCGGAAGGGCTCGGAATAGACCTAGGAGCCGGTAGATGAGATGATGGATCATTACCCAGAGCTTTTCCAGGAACGAGCAGCAGACCTCGAGGACGAAGTCTAAAATAAGTGGGGGAGATTTGTAGCACCTGGTTCCTGGTATATATTTTATTTAAGTAATTTCGCATTTTTGGCCTGGGACTCGGCGAGTTGAAGGCCCAACTCGCCGAGTAGAAGCGGGATGAGATGCGGGATTTAAGTGATGGACTCGTCGAGTCGGGTCCCGGACTCGACGAGTAGGCTCTGACTGGACAAAACCCTAATATGAGGGTTTGCACCCTATTTAAACAACCTTATACAGCCTCCATCGCCCCTTTATGCTCCCAGAAATCCTCTATAGCAAACCCTAAGTGTTTTGGTGCAAGATCTAAGGCTTTTGAGTGATTTTTGTGGGTTTTGACCTCAAGGAAGGAGGAAGAACATAGAAGGATCAAGAGGAGACTGAAGGATTCGAGTTTGGTTCATCATTTATAGTCTTTGAAAGGTATAAAGTCTGTACCTTGCTTGCTTGTTTGTTAGATCCCTTTTTGGGGAAGAATTAGGGCTTTTTAAGCCATATGAGGTAGCCAACCATGATTGCAAACATGGTTGGGGGTCAAGACTTCAGATCTAAGTCTTGGGAGGGGTCACAAGGCAGATTTGGGTTGCTTTTGCACTCAAGGAAGGCCCCATGCAACATAAGAGCCATTTTAGAGCCTTTTAGGCTCAAAAGTCCCATGCATGCACGTAAAGTTCGAAACTTTACGTGCTAGATCGAGCTTAGGGGCTTAGATCTATCTTTTGGTCAAAGGTTGTACATCAGAAATCGAGGATTTAGGGTGTGGACGTTATCGACTCGGCGAGTCCGTTCTTGGGACTCGACGAGTCCAAGGCATAAAGTCCCATGTCTGTTGAGGGTCAAAAGAACTCAGTTGGGTGTTAGAAAGGTTGTAGAAGGTCCGAAGGAGTGACCCAATGTATTGGACTTAGCCTTAGACCTGGAGTTCATGGGACTCGACGAGTGCTAGAACAGACTCGGCGAGTCCAAGGCAATCTCCTTATGATTGAAGATGAACTCGACGAGTTGTTCATACAACTCGGCGAGTCAGGGTCAGAACTTGTTCATCATATGAAGGTGAACTCGACGAGTTGTTCATACAACTCGGCGAGTCGGATGAAGGTTCATTCTATGTTCATATCGAAGAGGAACTTGTCGAGTCGTCGCTAAACTCGACGAGTAGGGTCGTGGATGAGGACAGTTGAAGAGATAGAGACTCGACGAGTTGGCGGCCCAACTCGGCGAGTCGGGTCAACTGGAAGTTGACTTTGACTTTGACTTGGACTTGGTCAGGGGTAAAATGGTCATTTTACCCTAAGAATAGATATCAGACTCTGATTAAGTGTTTTGTGGGCATTATAGCCGGAGGATTTCCGGAGCAGCAGCAGACAGAGAATTTCCGCACAGATTATCAGCAGCTAGTCGTTCGAGGTGAGTTACCTTCCAATAGCGGTGGGTCTACGGCCACAATGGCGGCCCACCAGTAGGAGTTGTATGATTGGATGATTGTCTTTGTGATATTCATCTAGGTTTGCTACCACCTGATATGTTATATGCTAGCACGATATGTATATGTGATAGTAGTAGAGTCCGGTTGTTAGGACCGGAGGGTAGGCCAGACACCCCAGATATGTCTGACAGTATGTGATGATATGATTATATGCTGGCATGTTATGTTATATGTGATAGTGGTAGTAGGGAGGGAATAGTCCTCAAGTTCGGTTGTTAGGACCGAAGGGTAAGTCGAACACCCCAGAAACGTCTGACAATATGTTTACGTTATGATATATGTGATAGTAGCAGTAGGGGGTGGAATAGTCCCCGAGGTTCGGTTGATAGGACCGAACGGTAGGTCAGCACCCCAGAATGGCTTGACATGTGTAGGTCAGCACCCCAGAATGGCTTGACACGGGTAGGTCGGCACCCCAGAATGGCCGTACTGGGTAGGTCGGGCACCCCAGAATTGCCCGGCAGTATGAATGCGATATGTCTGTATGGTATGTGGTATGATGGGGGAACTCACTAAGCTTTGCGCTTACAGTTTTAGTTTTGGGTTTCAGGTACCTCTTCGTCTAAGGGGAAGGAGCCGGCAGTGTAGCAGCGCATCACACACACACATGATTTCCGCATGGAGTCTTTTGGGATTGTACTCTGATATGTTACTATTTTATGACTTGGGTTTTTAGACATGATACATTGTTTTATGAGATGATGTGTTTTCACAGTATTTTCTTATGAATGTTTTTATGAGACAGTTAATTAAAAAGAAATTTTTGGACTTGAAAATTGGGATGTTACAGCCCAATTCCCAAAAAGCTCAAAGCTACAATTGGTGTATAAGGTAAGTTTACCAGTTATCCCTTTGCTACAGACATCATGTTGAACATGATATACGGATCGCGATCAATCTCATTAGTTGTTCAACTTTTGGTAAGACGCCTTAGATGTCTAACTCTCAACACATAAGAGTAACAAATCCTATCTTGACTACATAAGCCTCTTGCATAGTTCACACCATACCTGAAAATGGCTTTTATAACTGCCCGGTTAAGGAACAACATTTGACCATATCAAAGCATAGTACTCACTACACTTAACTCCCACTATGTATCTCATGTGTTAAGGATACAAATATAGTACCTTTTAATCAAGTATCATTCATGATAGCGATCCATGAGATGATTCTTGATACGGGTCAGTTCAATACTAGTTCTCTGACAAGTACCTATGAAACTTGGTTACAACCACTTGCCTACTTTCATCTAGTGAGAGTCAACCAATCCAATTCATATTAGTCTTACTTTATAATTGCTCCCACAATTATAACTGACTATGAACCTTTAGAATAATAACATTATTCATGGATTAAACATGTTAATATAGAACACAACAAGTATTAATTTGATGACTATATCACAATATATCATAATATTATCTAATAGTTGTTATAATGTTCCAATATCCAAATATTAAATCCAAATAAAAAACCCAGTTCTAGAATAATAAAGTCTTGTAACTGAAGTGTCACCATTCATACTTAACTCAAAAGAATGACTTTATCAATCGATCTGACAAAATTTAATTTATGTGAATTCTATGAATACTATCATCTCCATACTTAACCTTACTCTAAGTATAGTTAAATATCTTGGAGAATACGATTTATGTTCTTTCGTGACATAGAGCCTCTTAGCTTGATTAAGTATTCTCTCGAAGTCACAAAGATTTCTATTTGATCCTTGAATGGCAAAAATCAACATAGTTTTTCAATGATCTCATTCATCCAATCATATTTGAATCCAACTTCTAAAGTAGTGTATTCTTATTTTGTAGTATATTCTGTCATTATGTTTTGCTTGGACCTCATTCTAACAAAACTTACCTTTCATTCCATAATGAAGTCAAAATGAAATTATAATTCATAATTATTTACATTTGTTTAGAAATTAACATCTTGTGTATCTATTTCCATAAATATCCTTTCTAAACTGATTGTCTCATATACATTCTCTTAGTTCTTCTAAAGTACTCTTAGAATGCTCTCTTAGTCATCCAGTGACTTAACCATGTATTCAATTAGTATCCTATGACATGCTTACAACATGATCAAATACCATTTCCTATGCATAATATGGCGTGAATGATGAATTCATTTGCCAAGCAAATATAATATAGATCATTTCCTCTAGTTCAAGTCTATGAGCTATGTACTTTTGAGGCTAGCTCAAAATGGTGCCATATGACAATGCCAAGAATTCTCCAAAAGAATCTTGTGCCTTGATCCCTTTCAAGATATTGCCAATATATATAAGGACATGAAACTTTTAACATTCATTTTATTTATTCCTTATAAATTTTACATTCCAAGAATGTATCTTCTCTTTCCTAGGTCTTTCAGTTTAGAAACACTTTTCGTGTCAATGTGAAAACGAACTTGCTTAGGTATTTCACTATGCTCCCACTAGTTCTTAGTAAACACACATGTTATTTTCATTTTGATATAAAAATATACCTTGTGGTTTTGCACAAAATGATGATTATGACATTGCGATGTTTGCTTTATATCCACAAGTGGATCTCAAGCTCTACACATTTTGTTTAGGATAACATGGATTAAGAAAACCTCAAGGCTAATCTATATATAGTTATCTTCTAGTAGATGTCTATTAAGAAAAGCGGTCTTTCTTGTAATCTATGTTCTATATCTCATATTAAGAATATGAATTTATAGTAAATAATATCCTTGTTGATCTAATCATAGCTACTTTTGAAAAAGATTTAATCACAGTCAGTGTCATGAGTATGATGAGGACCATAGTCAATGTCATGAGTATGAGAGAATCCTTTTACTACAAGTCTTGCTTTAAATGTGTATGGTTATCCATGTAAATTATTCTATCTAGAAGAATTATTTGCTCCTTCTAGCCTTGCTATAGGAGAAATTTTAATCAAGCCCATACTTCATTTTCATACATGGATTACATCTCATGTTCATGATTCTAAGTCATTTATTAGATTCGAGATCTGACATAACATCTTGGTATTTGATGGATTTTTCTAGAAACCGTTAACAAAAGCTCATCAATGAGAGATTCCACGTTTCTCAAGTCATAGATGATTTCTACCACTAATGCGAACAATTTTTGTTTGTGAATACCTATTATTCAAGTTTAACAATCCTTGTTAAAACTAGTGCCAACTATTACTACATAAGGTTATGGTTCTTAAGCTGCTTCAAGTTCCATGTACATCCCACTTGCTTTGTCATTAGAAGCTTTCTTTCTACTAACTTAGCTTTCATAAGAATAAAAGAACCTATTATTGGTGGGTTTTCATATAACAATCTAATCCACATTTAGAGTATTATATATATATATATATATATATATATATGTGTGTGTGTGTGTGTATGTGTGTGTATAGTAGATTTTGGGTTTAGAAGCTTTAGCCCAACATCGACTTCAAATCCATAAAACATTAAGTAAGATGAGGATGGAGGCCTTCCATACTAAATCTTATAAAGTGTTTAATCTACTTATTAGTTGGTATTTGCATTCAAGATTCAATTAATAGTGATTGAAGTATTATCCCAAAAGGTTAAAGGAGGATATTTCCACCGATTAGAAAGTAAATCATATCAAGTAAGATTTAATTCATCATTTATCATCATTAAGGCCTTAGATGGTTCTTACCGGTTTGTATCTCAACTTTTGAAACCTTCAACCAAGATTTCACAATTATGCTTTACCATGTAAAATATAATTAAAATTAGTATAGTTGTTAATAAAGTTGATTTGGTATCTTGTGCTTAATCTCAGACATTCATTAGAAAGGAAGTCATACACCAAAGTGTATAGTTCCTTAATTATTTTCTCTACACCTTAGTGAAAATATCATTAGTAATCTTTTACATATAAATAATGTTCACATATGTCAAATAAACTATATTATTTGCCTTAAAATATCCCTTTCTTGAAGTTAGAATATGTGAATGCCATTTATATAATAAAGATAACAATGTCAAAGATGAGTTTGATTTAAAACAAGTTTAAGTCAAAAGGTACTTGCATATAGAACTTATTTCATTTATAAAAATGTTGATATTTACTTTACAATCTCATTAAGATATCTAGTCTCATAAATAGAAGTTAATCATTTCAGAATATGAATATTATCATTATGAAAAACGATTAAGGAAATTATCAAACATTTGAATAAAATAACTGAGACTTAAATTTAGACATGCTAAATTAAAAAAATACATTGTTCCAAAACAAATATTGTTTTACATTACAAGTACTTTATGTTCTAAGCATAAATAATAAACTAAACTCCGAGAGTGTAGTTCCAACTTGGTTGTGCTCAACTTAGTTACTCTTTAGTAAATATCTGCAAGCCATTTACAAATAGTAGATTAACATTAAAATACCAAGTACCTAAGTGTTATATGAAAAATGTGAGTTCTATCTAGTAGATACTAGAAGTACTAGTCTCTTCCAGACTTTCTTTCCAAATAAGAGGAGTAAATCCTCTTCCAGTGTCCATTTTCTCCATAAAAGAAACAAGATCTATCTATGTGGGCTTTAGTAGATTTATTGGGCCTAAAGATGTTTAGTCCATAAAACATGGGCCTCTTAGATCACACTAGGTGACTCTTTTAGCCTTGCATTATTCCAATAAAATATCACTGTATTTGTTGGAATATTGCTTGACCTGTTATATCATCAGATTTATGTTTAAATTATCCAAGACTTCCTAGAAGTCATGAATAACTATTCCTAGCTTGATGTTAGAAGCATCTTTAGCATCACAGTGATGCCTTTACTAGGTATCATGTTCAGGTTTATTGGTCAAAGCAAATAGTTTAGGACTAGGACCTTTAAGTGTATACAATTTCATATCTCTCACGGGATTGTCTCTTAAGACATGAACCTATTCATTGAAGTTGTATCTATTAATGTTATTGTTCCAATAAGTCATTAAAGAAAATGACAATTCATGATATGAGAATGAATTATTTAACTACAAAATTTTAACAAAAATTCCTTTAGTATTTTTAATATTTAATCTTCAATAATTAATATCCTTTTAGTTTCCAAAAACATTAATTATCAAAGTCTAGGATCCAAGTTGCAAAAAAAAAATGGTTAGGTATCCTTGATCCCATCCATTTGAATTCAACCCGGTAGATATCGATTATCAATTATATCTTGCTATATAATTCTTAGATTTATGGGGATCTCTAATAACAAATTTAATTAGACATGTTTGATCTCATCTATGCCTCGAATCTCTCTTGCTTAGGTATCATTTATCACAAAAGATTTCCGGTCAAATCATCCAATTTGAAAATTTTGTGAAATCGGCCTATAACTTGGCTATAGAAATCGTGAAGACACCCGGTCCATCAAAAGACAACACTAAGCGGATAGGTATCCTTTATCGCACTAGTGCATACAAGAGATGTGTGGGTGTTCTTCAAAAGGATTGCATATATTTGAGGTTTGTAAAAAAAAGGGTCTTTATATGTTTTATAATTATAGTTTAAAAACATGCGATATCATGTTTATTACATGCATATAATAAACCATGATATCAATTTTCAAAAGAAAATCACTTTTAAAGGTTCTATATAAAAAGCTAGTTTTTATATAATTTGACTCAATTCAATTTTAAAAACCGGTATTAATTTTGAGTGCTTTTGAACCTTTTTATATATTTAATAAAACTTCATTTTATTACTTATATATTTGGAATTTGTATAAGTTACAAAAATCACCATTTTAAAACTTATAATGGAGTATTGCAAAATTTGTCGTTATTAACGATTTTATAAAACCGGGTTTTATTTTTTAAAAATAATAACTTGTTACATCCTATGTCTAATTTTGAAAACCCAAACTTCATGTGATGTTTATTTTGTCCAAAATTATTTTAGCATGTGAAAAACTAATTTATCAACCACACATAATAATTGCATAAAATAAACAACACAAACATGCCTAAAAACATATGTGCATAAACATAACCAACTAATGACATTTTTGTGAGCCAACACAAAAGATGCCAAGTCCATTCCTAAAGGGACATTTAAGGGGACCAAAAATCTTCTTGTAATGTTGTTGTAGAAACTCCAACTTGAGTAAACGCCCATTGCTTGCAAAAGATTGGATAATTTTCTTTAAAGGAAAAATTCAACCACATGCAACACTTTTTAGAAAAGGGTTGCAGAAACTGTTGCATTAGGTCAACAACCCTTTAAAGAAAATGCTACTGTTGACAACATTCATGACACTTTTCAGAAAGTGTCATCTTTCTGCCCAGCACTTATGTAGTAAGGAAAATTGCCTTTTTGTCTTAAAAAATGGATCCAACTTCATTTCTTGTTACATCTTTGTACGAATAAATTATTTCTAAAAACTAATCTATTACTTTAAAAAAATAACCAAGAAAACTAATCTATTTAATTATTACATACCATATGAATAAATAAATTATTACAACCATTTTTATAACAAAAACAACAAAGACAACAACACAACAATCATAATGGTCTTTGGCTAGTTTATGCACATTATACATATCAACATACACATAAAACAACCTTTGTTTTTCTACGAAACTTTCAATGACAAAACATGCATGAAACTTTTGTCAAATAAAAAAAATAACAATTATAAAGTTGTCATAGAAAATATGTATGAACTTGTTTTTTATACAAAAACAAGTTATCCATATTCTCCAAAAACTAAGATTTCTAAAAATTAAAAAATCTAACCAAACTTTCAAGGTGGCTTTGATACCAATTGTTGGGTTTTAGTTTAAAAATAGTTTCATAAACTAGAAAATTTATGGCAAACGAAAGACTTTAATTTTGAAATAACATAAACATTTTATAACCACCAAGGATCTTCTTGCAAGTTATAGAAAGATTAAAACACCAACCGTAGAAAGGATGAAGAAATAACAACCTTTGTTGTTCTTTGGATCCTCTTGGGATGCTTGGAAGTTGATGATGAAGATGGAACCTTTGAGACACCAACAATGACTCAACTTGATGTAGGTGCTAGTCCATAAACTCTTAAACCCTTAAGCTTTAAGTTCATAACCAATATGAACATAAAGAGGGCATGAAGATGCAAGTAATTTCAACAAAAGATGAACAAAAGAGAGAGAGAGAGAGAGAGAGAGAGAGAGAGAGAGAGAGAGAGAGAGTAACCTCCTCTAAGGAGGTTACGGTTTTGGTGTGAAGAACCAACAACAAGTGAGACTTTTCCACCTTTTTAAAGCATGCACAATAATCATGGGTCTTTAACCATTAAGCACCCATGCATCTACTAGCTAGATTGTCCCCCATGCTTCTTATTACTTTTGATTAAACAAATCGGAAAGCCATGTCCCCTTATGACACTCTTAATTTCGACCATCATGGAGAAAAAGAGAAAAGGAAGTTTATATTTTATAAACTCAAAGTTTATAAGATATAAACTTTGTCTTTTGCTAAAAGACAAAAGGCTTACCTAGTCCAAAATGTTGTACATAACTTATTAATTCATACGTTATGAAATAATATGTTATATTACTTGCTAATGAAAATTATTATTTCCATGAAATAAATAATTTCCAATTTAATTATAAGAGTTTATTGAATATATATTAAAATCAATTTCTAATAAATAATCAATTATATCAAGTTGTTGTTAGTGTGACCCATTAGTATCATATGTTAATTAGCAATATCACTTTAATATGACACTTGAGCATACTAGACCTTTCAAAGTGTTCCTCCAATTTGCTCAAACCAGGGCTCTAATACCAACTTGTAACGTCCCACTTTCACAAAAAAAAATCATTTTTATTAAGGTAAAACTTCCCCATTATAAATTCTTTCTAACAAAAACCATTTATTCCTAATTACTTTTATTGAAAACCAGAGTATTATAGTAGGCGCGGAATCGTCAATGTTGTTGATGAGTGTGTACAGTCCCGTCTTTGCCTTCCCACGATCACCGGTAAAACCTAAAAAACATAGACAATTGGGTAAGCACAAAGCTTAGTGAGTCTCCCTCAAAATACTCCATACGATAAACATACAAGCATTCATAATAGCCAACAATCATCAGAATGGAATGCCCAAGTCCCAATCAGTCATCAGACTGGAATGCCACCATGAAATGGGTATCGAACTAGAATATCAAGGGTTTTTTGGCCTACCGCCTCCACCCAACCGCTCTTCCCAAGCCTATGTGCCTACGGCTTACAGTCGGCCCGCATCAGGTATCTTGGCCTACAACACAACTCAGGACCGCCTCAACCCACTACCATCATATGTCGACATATAAAAAATCAAGGATCAAGTAGACATAATACAAGCAAAAATAAATCATACATCTCACTACCACCTTTTAATCCTCTCACAACACACTGTCTCGCTACCAGCTAACCTCCATGAAATGTGTAACCATAAGTAACCAGAGATGATCCTACTCTAGAGCCACAACCAAACAAGGAACATGCAAGAAATCCTAGATCAAGAGTTCTCAGGCTATCCTACATGACTACATACAACCCTTAGGGCACTCCACTAGATGATAACTAGTCTACTAGCACTCTAACCAGCATACCACTACTACAACATCCTATTATATAAGGATATATACATAGATCTAACATATCACTACAACACAACAACATAAGGATACATAGCCAACAATCTAACGAATGCATAACCGTATATACTCATAGGTGAGATAGACACCCGCACAAGTGATCATACTCTAGAGCCACAACCAAACATGGAACATGCAAAAAAATCCTAGATCAAGAGTCCTCAATCTATCCTACGTGACTACATACAATCCTTATGGCATCCCTCTAATAAAAGATAACCAAAACTATTGGGCCGACATTGGTGCCTTCGACCCACGGTACAATGAGGCAAAATCACCCGAATCGAATAACTCTGAAACATTGCAATACGATCCCTTTTCTACACTGCTTGCACCTGCGAATCCACTAACACCAGAACCAGATAGAATCTTAATCAAAAGCTCAAAATCCTAAAGTTTGACCCAAAGTCAAACTTGGTCAAAAAGTTAGCGGTCAACGAAAGTCAAAGTCCAAGGCTGCTGAGTACGCCTAACGTACTCCCAGATACGCCCATCGTACGCTACCTACTCTCACTTCTCCATTAAGCACTTTATCCCTTAAGACCTTTTGTCTAGAGCTCGGTTCTAGGTCCAAATTCACACCCTAAATCATAAAGTTTCCAACTTTTTGATTTTGCATGGCTAGGAAGGGTCCAAATCCAAAACCCTAACTTATCATAAGATTCTAAGCTTCTTAACACATGCATGAATGGAAGAACAAGACCAAGATCACATTTTTATGACTTAACACCCTCATATACACCTGGAAATGCACCTCACAAGATCTGGAACAACCCACACTCAAATGGACCAATTTATGGGACAAAAGGACATAACTTTAACACCTTAAACTAGATCTAAGGAAACATTCATAAATCTTCTAACTTTATACCTTTTGGAGATGAATGAGGGAAGAGAACTTCTAGATCCAAAGTTGCTTCAAGCTTCCACACTCTATCACTACCTTCTTCTTTCTTCAAAGGTACCAAGAAGCACACTCTTTGGCTCACAAGGCTCAAACTAGGGTTAAGGTTTCAAGGGAGGACGTTGGGAAGATGGGGGCTGAGAATTGAAAGGATTTAGGAAAGTTAAGGACCTTAAATAGGGCTCAAAACCCCGAAATTAGGGTTTGGTTTCGGGTCGCGTACGCCCGACGTATGCTCTTGAATGCGCGTCTTCAATATGCTGGTACGCCTAGTGCACCTAAGGTACGCCCAACAATAATATCTAAATATCTTAAATTTTGGCGTTCTTTATATGCACGAAAATGTATTGAAAATCCCCACAATAATATATAAATATCTCGGACTAAAAACTTCTCGAACAAAAATCCATATTTCATGAAAGAACCTGGCCTATGACTTTTCATTTTCTACCCTTTGGCCCAATACACAGTTCAAGAGTTAAATCTCTTAACCATCATTACCTACTTAAGGCCCAAAGTCTTTACACAATCGACTTTCGGCTCACGACCATGAAATAAGAAATGACAGGAAACGGGACATTACAGGAAAAAAAAATTTATTTTTATTTTTTACGTTCTTTTAAAATTATATTTAAAATACGCTTCCTCAAATTTTTTTCTTAATATTTAAAAATGTTTCTTAAAAATTGTTTTTTTTTAGTTTAATTGATTTTTAAAATACGTTTCCACAACTTTTCTCTTAATTTTTAAACATGTTTTTTAAAATTTGAAATGTTTTTTGTTTGGCTTTTCAACATTTTACATGTTTTGTATAAAATCGTTCTTTATACCTTTTTAAATGTTTTCAAGAATTTTTATATTACACGTATAAGCTATGTTTAAAACAAAGGTCGTTTAACATGTTTTTACTATATTTTTTTCACTTTTAGGGATTTAAAAAAATAAAAAAGACTAATATGTAACATGAATTTGTAAAAAATAAAGTGTGTCTAAATTATATGACTATTAGATGTATTTTCCAAAAAGGTTGTATAAAATGAATTCTGTGCATGTTTTTTTTATGACATTTTCATTTTCTAGAATTCCAGGTATCATTGATCATGCATTTTAGGTTAATAAAAAATTGATCAACACTATATATATTATATAGTTTTGAGAATATATGAGTAACAATTTTTTTTTAACACATAATGAAAAAAATGTAAAAGTGCATCGAAGCTAGAGGTGTACAAACATCGGTTTTAAACCGATTCCGGTTAAATTTTTCTTTTTAATTTGGTTATGGGAAAATTGGTTCGATTATAGTCTGTTCGGTTTTTTGAAAGTGAGTTTTTTGTTAAAAAAATCAGTTTTTTCGGTTTAAAAATCGGCTCGGTTTAGGTTTTTTAGAAAACAAATGGTTTTAGTTTAAAAAAACACATATATTAAAGTGCCGGTTCAGTTTTTTTTAACGGCTGAGTATATATATGTATAAAAAACACTAACAAAATGCTAGTGGAAAATGGAAATTACATCAAAGAGATTAAAATTGGGTTTTGAACCCATAAGTTCCAATTGCATTGAAACTTATGTTTCCTGTACACAACTCAAGTAAAGAAAATAACAACAATATCATCAAACAATTTATCATTTTTTGGCCAACAAATATAAAAAATGCACTTATTTCGGAAAACTCGAAATGGACCGCCGAGGCCCAAGCTGTAGCGATAATAGCATCCAAAATCAATTTCCTAGCACCCAAAAGCCGAGAAGAATCAACCATGTGACTGAAGTAAAAAAAAATGAGACAAAATGAGAGATTTACATCACACAATTTCTATAATTTGGAAAAGAAGCTTTGACCACTTCACAACACATGATTAATCTCTTCGACATAATCACCACAAGTCAGGTACAACATACAAGGCATGTCAATGCCACGTGCCACAAGATTGTCTTTCGCTGGAACCCGGTTTTGCAAAAGCCCCCAACAAAAAACTGTCGGTTCAGTTTTAGTTGAACTGGTTATAAAAAACGGATTCGGTTATGTTGGGACGGTTATAAAAAACCGGTCACAATTATGCACATCTAATTGAAGCCGACAAAGTTGTTGGATAAGATAGCTGAGGAATGGACTGCCAAACCATTTGATTGTTGTGTACACTAACTCTCCTATTATGTAGGCATTACTTGGTATATGTTATTGTTCATAGATACCCTCTCCTATTATGTAGGCATTACTTGGTATATGTTATTGTTCATAGATACCCTAATTCGGTAGAGTGGACAAGGAAATACAGAATGTAGTTTGTTCTCTAATGAGACAAGCTGCACTTTTTTATCTTATCTCCCTATAGGGGGGATCAAGTCAGGTCCTTCCCTTTGGAACCAAAAGTACGTGAAAACATTTAAACACAAAACCGTAAGCACAAATGTAACAGCCCAAATTTCCAATAAAAATTTTCATTTATAATTAACCAAATCATTTTCATAAGATATAAAATTTCTATCACATTTGTTTTCAAAATCCATAACATCAAATAAATTATTCATCATATTAGAGTGTCCCAAATAAAATGCTAGAGAGTGCATGTCGCGCCATCATGCCGGGCTCTTGTCCTTAGACCCTGAAGTACCTGAAACAACCAACAAACTGTAAGCTAATGCTTAGTGAGTTCCCCAGACCATACCCCACCTAATCCACATAATCACATAACCATATCAATCACATAAGCCATGCATATAAATATAAAAGGATGCCGTGGAAACCCTCCAACTGCCACGGGCTCCCCCCGGGGTCTTCCATGCCTAACCAATAAGGTACTAGCACATTCACATACATACTAGGCATGTCAATAATGATCCAAAAATAAACATCACAACTAACTGAATGGGTCGGCCTTGGTGCCTTCGACCCTTTGGTATGGTGAGGAGACTCACCTCTCAAGGAATGTTGAACTGATATGATTAAATCTCGACTCACAGCTCCGAACTCAACTGCCTACAACCACCATGTGACTAACTTTGTCAAAATCCCAAAATAACAAAAGATACCCTTAAAGTCAAACTTAGTCAACCATGGTCAAAGTCAAAGTCAACAGTCAAGGTCAACAGTCCATGTTGACCTAACTCGTCGAGTACACTTACTGACTCGTCGAGTTCCTTCAGTTCTCAGAAAACCGGAAAAAACCCTAGTCAACTCGCCGAGTTATCATAGCAACTCATCGAGTTCGAACAGTCTCCAGAAGATCGGGGGAACCCCGAGCCAACTCGCCGAGTTGGCAAGGCAACTCGTCGAGTTTTTCTTGTCTTAACTCGTTCAGCCACTTTTAAGCGAGTCTAATACCCAAACTATAGATCTGGTCCCCTAGGGTTGAGATACCACGTAAAGTTGCTCACTTTACGTCCATGCATAGCATCAAAGGGGCCACAAAACATCCAGATCTGAAGTGGCAACGTCAATTAATGCATCATTCCAAAAATGACTCCAATATGAACCAAAAATGGCAAAATACTTCCATAGAAGGAGATCTAAGCAATACAAGGCCAAGGTATCGACTTTATACCTCACAATGGTTTCCACAACAGTGTAGACACCAGATCTACAGCCTTCCTCTCATTCAACACTCTTCAAGCTTCAAGTTCCTTCTAAAAGAGCACCAAAAATCACACTCCAAGCTCACACACACACAAAATGAGGGATGAAACATGAACTAGGGTTTCTCTGGACAAAGGGGGCGATAAGGGAGGCTAACAATGAGGCTTAAGGCCTTTAAATAGGGTGCAAACCCTAAAAATTAGGATTTCATGTTCAGCCTTCAACTCATTGAGTTGGGACCTTCCAACTCGTCGAGTAGACCCTAAAAGATACGCGGCTGGAAAGCTCTCTACACGACGAGTTGGAGCCTCCCAACTCGTCGAGTTCCATTCCAAAAACTTGAAAATTGATATATTTATTTCATACCTAGACCATTGTTACAAATCTCCCCCACTTGAACTAGACTTCGTCCTCAAAGTCTACTAACACGAACAGATCCAGGTAATGCTCTCGCATCTCATCCTCCGGCTCCCATGTCTATTCCGAGCCATTCTGATGCTACCACTGCACCTTCACTAGCTTCACCTCTTTGTTACAAAGAACCTTAGTTTTCCTATCCAAAACCACAACGGGCCTCTCAATGTAGTTCAGACTCTCATCCACCTGAATGTCGTCCAAAGAAATAATCGCAGCCTCGTCAGTTCCACACTTCCGAAGTTGGGACACATGGAAGGTGTTGTGAATCTGGCTAAGCTTGTCCGACAGGTCCAAACGGTAAGCCACCTTGCCCACCCATGTAGAAATCCTGAACAGACCAATAAATCGGGGCCCTAACTTGCCCCTCTTCCAAAACCTAATGTCACCCTTCCATGGTGACACTTTCAACAAAACGAAGTCTCCCACCTGGAACTCGAGATCTGAGTGACGCAGGTCAGCATAGCTATTCTGACGGCTCTGCTCGACCCGCAGCCTGTCGTGCACTTGTTGGATTAACTCGGTAGTCTTAAGCACCACCTCGGTGCTTCCCATGACTCGGTGCCCAACCTCACCCCAACAAACTAGGGTCCTACACCTCCGACCATACAACATCTCAAACGGGGGTCAGTCGATACTAGCACGATAACTATTGTTATATGAAAACTCTGCTAGTGGGAGGTATGTCTCCCAACTCCCTCTGAAATCCAATACGCATGCCCGCAGCATATCCTTGAGTGTCTGGATCGGCCGCTCGCTCTAAACATCGGTCTGAGGGTGGTAAGCGGTGCTAAAATGTAACTGGGTGCTGAGTTCTTCATGAAACTTCCTCCAGAACCTGGAGGTGAATCAGACATCGCGGTCCGAGACCACAGATACTGGCACTCCGTGCCTGACCACCACCTCTCGTACATAGATATCTGCTAATTTCTCAGCAGAGATACTCTCGGAGATCGAAATAAAATGGGCACTCTTCTTCAATCTGTCCACAATAACCCAAATGGCATCCACACCCCTCGCCGTCCTCGGTAACTTCGTGATGAAGTCCATGGTGATCTCTTCCCATTTCCACATGGGAAGGGGTAGCGACTGAACCTTGTCGTGAGCCCTCTGATGTTCGGCCTTGACCTTCCTACAGGTCAAGCACCGCTCCACAAACCAAGCGACCTCTCACTTCATGCAGGGACACCAGTAACTCAACCTCAGATCTATGTACATTTTTGTAGCCCCCGGATGAATAGAAAACTTGGACTTATGTGCCTCCTCCAAGATCTTTTGTCTCACACCCCCGGATACCAGTACCCATACCCAGCCACATTGAGTCAAAATACCCCGACCATCCCGAACAAACAAGGGAATCTAACCCCGAATCCGCTCTATCTTCCAATTCTCTTTCTTCAAACCCTCCATCTGAGCCTCCTTGATCATATCCAACAAGGGGGAAATCACCGTCATCCTCAAACAAACATCCCTAATTGGAGCACTCGCCGCCTTGAGGCTCAAGGGATCAGCCACCACATTGGCATTCCCTGGGTGAAACAAGATCTCACAATCATAATCCTTCAATACATCCAACCACCTCCTCCGCCGCATGTTCAGGTTCTGCTGATCCATCAAATACTTCAAAATTTTGTGGTCACTAAAGATGGTGCACCGAACTCCGTACAAGTAATGCCTCTAGTTTTGAGGGCAAACACAACCGCCCCCAATTCCAGGTCGTGAGTGGGGTAATTCGCCTCATGAGGCTTCATCTGCCTCGAGGCGTACACGATCACATGCCCTCTCTGCATCAAAACCGCCCCTAACCCCAAGATCGACGCATCACAATACACCACCAAATCGACCAATCCCTCGGGTAGTGCTAAAATTGGGGCCTCGCATAATCTCTGTCTCAAGGTCTCGAAATCCAATTGCTGGTCTGGGCCCCACAGGAAAATCATATTCTTCTTGGTCAAGCGAGTCAAAGGTACGATGATCTTGGAGAAATCCTGGATGAATCTTCGATAGTACCCCGCTAGAGCCAAGAAGCTACGGATCTTTGATACATTCTTTGGCACTTCCCACCACATCACTACCTCAACCTTGGCTAGATCAACAAAAATATCCTCTTGGTTGATGATGTGCCCCAAAAACTACACCTCTCGCAACCAGAAATCACACTTTGAGAACTTGGCATAAAGCCTTTCCATCCTCAGTGTCTCTAATACCTCCCTCAGATGCCGCTCATGCTGCTCCTTGGTCTTAGAATAGACCAAGATACCATCGATAAAAACGATCACAGACCGATCCAACATCGGCCTACACACCCTGTTAATTAGGTCCATGAATGTTGTTGGGTCATTGGTGAGCCCGAAAGGCATCACCACAAACTCGTAGTGACCGTACCGAGTCCTGAAGGCTGTCTTCGGTATATCCTCATCCCTAATCCTCATCTCATGGTACCCCGACCGAAGATCAATTTGGAAAACCAAGATGCACCCTACAGTTCATCGAACAAATCATCGATCCTCGAAAGCGGATAACGGTTTTTCACCGTTAGCTTGTTCAGCTCCCGATAATCGACGTACATCTTGTGTGACCCGTCCTTCTTCTTCACGAACAGGATCGGTGCGCCCCACCGGGAACTGTTCGGACGAATAAACCCTCGGTCTAGCAGCTCGTGAAGCAGCGTAGAAAGCTCATGCATCTCAGGCGGAGCTATCCGGTACGGTGCCTTAGCTATCGGAGCGACACCCGATACCAAATCAATGCGGAGGCACCCCAGGCAACTCCTCAGGAATGACATCCTGAAAATCTCGTACAACCGGCACATTGCCCAAATCTGTCGTGGTCTCAACCCTCGTATCCGAGATATATGCCAAAAATCCCGAACAACCCTGATGGAGAAGTCTCCTATCCCTCGCAGCAGAATAGAGCGTTGGCCCCTGCGAGGCCCTCTCCCCATGAATAACCAGTTGTGCCCCACTTTGGGTTCGAACTCTCACCAGCTGGCGCTCGCAGTCTATCATGGCCCTATTGGCCCCCAACCAGTCCATTCCGACGATCACCTTCAGCCCTCGCAACGGTATCAGAACGAGATCGACACGAAACCTCTCCCCAAACACATTCAGAATACTGTCCCGATATACCCTCGCAGCACTCACAGTGCGGTCATCCGCAATCTCAACCTCAAGCGAGGAATCCAAAGTCCCCAGAGCATCCCAAAACTTCTTGCTAAGCACAAGAGATACAAACGATCGGGTAGCTCCCGAGTCGAGAAGAACATGAGCCGATATACCATTGACCAAAAAGGTCCCTATACAGGAGCACATATATACATAAGCATAACAAATCAATATCAAGCAGGAAAATAAATTACATACCAGCCACGACATCGGGCGCTACCCGAGCCACCTCGGTAGTCAACTGAAATGCGCGGCTCTTCACCGCGGGAGCATCCACCTTGGCAGGGCGGCCATTAGTGATCCTCATTATGGCTGGCGCAGGCGCCGCCACGGCTCCTCCTCCTCCTTGCAAGCTCGGACAATCGGCCTTTTTATGGCCGGTCTGGTTGCAGTGGAAACAACTCAAGCCCTTCTTGAGGCAGTCCCTGCTCATGTGGCCAGGATGGCCACACGCGTAACATCCCGAGCCCGCTGTTCGACAAGCCCCACTGTGCGGCTTACCGCACTTGACACACCGGCCACGACCCTGCTGGCCCCTACTGGAAGAATCAAAGGTCTTAGGCTTTTTAGCCTGACCTACAGCTGTCTAAACCTGCTCTGCCTTCCGCTTGGTGCGGTGCTCCAACTCCATCTCCCACTCTCGGGCCTTCTTCACCATCTCATTCACGGTTTTTCACCCCGAAAAGCTCACGAAGTCACGAATATCATCCCTCGGCATGGAATGATACCTCGTCCTCCTCATATCCTCATCCATAGCATATTGCGGAATCAACAGTGCTCATTCCCGAAACTTGGCGGTGATCTCCACCACAGTCTCGGTGGTCTGCTGGAGCTCCTGGAACTCCCTCACTAACTATTGCACCTCAGTGGATGGTGCAAACTCCAAATCAAAACACCTGACAAACTCCTCCCGTGACATCTCAGCCACTCCAGCTGATCTCACCTAGTAGGTCACTTCCTCCCACCAGTCCCTGGCTCGGTCCCTCAACATTCACGAAGAAAACCCCACTTTTGCCACCTCGGGGCAAGAGCTCGTGCGTTGGGCATTCTCCATATCTGCCACTCAGCATCGAATAACTATGGGGTCCCTGACCCTGAAGAACTCAAGCACCCCACATGCCTTGAACTCCCGGAACGAGGGATTTTGGGCCCCGACCTGGCCTACGACAATCTTGGCTCGGAAAGACCTGAGCCGCTCCTCCATGATCTCCATCATCCCTTCATTGACGGTCTCGAAAATCACTGGGGTAGCATCAAGAATGCCCCTCGTAACCTCGTTTGCGATAATCTCGTGCATCCTCTCGTCAATGGGCTCTGTATCGTAGCCCGACCCTGATCCGGATCCTGATCCTGATCCCCCTACTCCATGACGCGTCACCATCATCCTAATCTGAAATACCATAACACAGAATGATCAAGATATTCAAAATGGGGATCCTTCCACACAAGTCTCCTTAGAGCTTCCAGATCTAACATTAGTTCGGGTACAGGTCCTGTGCTTTCAGTAGTACGAGCCCAATACTACCTTCCACAGCTACCTGTACCTTCCCCAAGGCTCTAACTGATAACTTTAATTCTCCCCAGAACAAAACATATCTCACAAACTACCACATAACTCAAATCCTAGGCTATCCTAAGATTTGCTCCATTCCCATCAGACCAGAACTCAAATCAATCATAACAGGTTGCCCTATGCATGCAAATTATACACATAACAGGATCAAATAGACTGTCGAATAACAGACTCTACCCTAGGACCACAACCAGACAACAGGAAATAAGGCCAAATCAATTATTCTAAGGCTATAAGATCCTAACTGTATACAATTTTTAAAGCATACACATAGCAAAATCCATCTGACTATCACATTCCAAATATCAATATAGCATGGCTAACATATTGGGGGAAAACACTTACTTGAGCTCGGCCGATTATTCACATTGCACTCTCCATTTTTCTTTCAAGAAGTTTTTAACTTTTGATTTTTTGAAAACAATTTTACCATTTCCTCAGTTTGAGTTCTGACACACCCGAGAGTGGACCCGAATCCCTCAAACCAAGGCTCTGATACCAACTTGAGACAGCCCAAATTTCAAATAAAATTTTTCATTTTTAATTAACCAAATCATTTTCATAAGATATAACATTCCAATCACATTTGTTTTCAAAATCCATAACATCAAATAAATTATTTATCATATCAGAATGTCGCAAATAAAACGCCAGAGAGTGCATGTCGCGTCATCATGCCGGGCTCTTGCCCTTAGACCCTGAAGTACCTTAAACAACCAACAAACTGTAAGCTAATGCTTAGTGAGTTCCCCAGAGCATAGCCCACATAATCCACATAATCACATAACCATATCAATCACATAAGCCATGAATATAATATATAAGGATGCCGTGGAAACCCTCCAAGGTCTTACTCCAGGATGTCGTGGGCTCCCCCCATGGTTTTATACCTATATGTCATGGGCTCCCCCATGGTCTTTACCTGGAATGCCATGGGCTCCCCCCATGGTCTGATATCAAACTGCCACGGGCTCCCCCGTGGTCTTCCATGCAAATAACACATAGTCAAATAGCATACACATATCATAGAAATAACTAGCATACCACATAACACATATATAAACATATAGGGATGTCGTGGACTCCCTCCAGGGTCTTACTCCAGGACGTCGTGGGCTCCCCCAGGGTCTTATACCTATGTGTCATGGGCTCCCCCATGGTATTTACCTGGAATGCCATGGGCTCCCCCCATGGTCTGATATCCAACTGTCACGGGCTCCCCCTCCCCCCCGGGGGTCTTCCATGCCTAACTAATAAGGTACTAGCACATTCACATACATACTAGGCATATAAATAATGATCTCACAATAATCATCACAACTAACTGAATGGGTCGGCCTTGGTGCCTTCGACCCTTTGGTATGGTGAGGAGACTCACCTCTCAAGGAATGTTGAAGTGATACGATTAAATCTCGACTCACAGCTCTGAACTCAACTGCCTACAACCACCATGTGACTAACTTTGTCAAAATCCCGAAATAACAAAAGATACCCTTAAAGTCAAACTTAGTCAACCATGGTCAAAGTCAAAGTCAACAGTGAAGGTCAATAGTCCATGTTGACCCAACTCGTCGAGACACTTGCTGACTTGTCGAGTTCCTTCAGTTCTCAGAAAACCGGAAAAAAAACCCTACTCAACTCGTCGAGTTATCATAGCAACTCATCAAGTTCGAACAGTATCCAGAAGATCGGGGAAACCTCGAGCCAACTCGCCGAGTTGGCAAGGCAACTCGTCGAGTTTTTCTTGTCTTAACTCGTTCAACCACTTTTAAGCGAGTCTAATGCCCAAACTATAGATCTGGTCCCCTAGGGTTGAGATACCATGTAAAGTTGCTAACTTTACGTCCATGCATGGCATCAAAGGGCTAAAAAACTCCATCAAAGATTTATTAAGGAACTTGTGGCATGGAAGAGGGCCAATACTTGATAAAGCTTGAGACTTTATGCCCAAGGGGCCACAAAACATCCAAATCTGAAGTGGCAACTTCAAGTAATGCATCATTCCAAAAATGACTCCAATATGAACCAAAAATGGAAAAATACTTCCATAGAAGGAGATTTAAGCAATAAAAGGCCAAGGTATCAACTTTATACCTCACAATGGTTGCCACAACAGTGTAGACACCGGATCTACAACCTTCCTCTCAATCAACACTATTCAAGCTTCAAGTTCCTTCCAAAAGAGCACCAAAAATCAGACTCTTAGCTCACACGCACACAAAATGAGGGATGAAACATGAACTAGGGTTTCTCTGGCAAAGGGGGAGATAAGGGAGGCTAACAATAAGGCTTAAGGCCTTTAAATAGGGTGCAAACCCTAAAAATTAGGGTTTCATGTTCAGCCTTCAACTCGTCGAGTTGGGACCATCCAACTCGTCGAGTAGACCCTAAAAGATACGCGACTGGAAAGCTCTCTACACGACGCGTTGGAGCCTCCCAACTCGTCGAGTTCCTTTCCAAAAACGTGAAAATTGATATATTTATTTCATACATGGACCAGTGTTACAACAAAGCTTAGTGAGTTTCCCCCAAAATACCACATATGATACAAGCAACGAGCCCAACCCAACATACATGCTTTCGAGCCTAGCCTATATCTTCGGGCCTATCCCATACAATCGGGCCCAACCCATATAATCGGTCCCAACCCATCATACATAAACATGTACGTGTCATAAAGACAACTACCATCCTACATAACATAATCCAGTAGGTCGACATTGGTGCCTTCGACCCACGAGTATAATGAGAATACTCACTTGAACTACTCAACAGAAGCTCAAGAACACATCTAACCCAAACATCCTAAAACCAAACTGAGACCAACCCAGAGTCAAATACTCAATTCTACCCAAGTTTTACCAAAAGCCAAACTTGTCAAAAATTCAACGGTCACAGTCAACTCCAGCTGACGCCCACGTCGTGGCCAACCTATGGCCACGGTGTGACCACTCAATCCAGGAAAAACTGTGGCGTCGCTATGTCGTGGCAAGCATCATGCCACACTGTGGGCACGTCCAAACAAAACATATGTCATAAGTCTCGCCAACAAGTTGTGGTCTTCCTTGGTCATGCCATGGTATTCAGTCTGGAAAGCTTTTCTTCAAAAAGAGCTTAATCTATAAGGACCAAAGCTAAAAACATCAGATCTGATTCCTAATAGCTTCATAATGGATAAATTTTCCAACTTTATCCATTAGGATGGTCCAAACCACCAAGATCTTGACGTCAAATCTTAAAGGGACCAAAAATGCATCTTTCTCAACTTAATCCATTAATTCCAAGTCTCCCACATTCAAATCTGAATTAACAAGATGCTTAGATGGATAAAGTTTCCAACTTTAATGCACCAAAATGACCTAAAGAACCAAGAAAACTTGTGTGGGTAAAAGAGAAGGCAAAAGATCATAACTTTCCTAGTCCATGAGGTCCAAGTAGTATTCTAAGTTGATCAAAAGATGTTGGAGTCCACTTAACTCCAAGATCACTCATAAAATGGACCAAAAGTGTCAAAAGCCACAAATGAGAAGATCTAAAGAACTAAAGAGCAAGATTGGAAGTTTATACTCACATTAGTCTAGAAATGTAGTGCCTTTGATGGATCCAAACTTGAAACATCATTCCTTGCAACCAAAAGAACCTTTTTGATCTTTAAGCTTCATCAAAATATCATAAAACGCATCCAAAAAAGGAGACATGATAGGGGAGGCGCTCAAATCTTGATTACGGAGGCTAAGGTTTCTCCCAAGGGGTTCTAGATATGATGGAGGCTCATAAAATGGCCAAAAAGTCGGAATCTTATGCTTAAATACATTAAAAACCCTAAAAATCATGGGCTGGGACTGACAGACTGCTACTATATGGAAACTGCCACACCGTGGAAACTGCCACACCGTGGCACCCACTCCGTGGAGATCTAATCTCCACTTTATGGCGACGATTTTTTGCCTAAATTCATTCCATCTTCAAACAGTCATAACTTCTTCGTTTCAACTCCGTTTTCGGTGATCTTTATATGGACGGAAAGGTATTGATAATCCCCCAAGCCTATCTAATCCCTTTTGACTTAAAACATACCGAACTAAAATCATTCATTCCTGCAAGAATTCCGAAACATCACTTTTCCCATTTTACCCTTGGCTCCAAAACACAATCAAGGGCTTAGATCACATTTTTAATATTCTCAACAGCCAACAAGGTCTAAACCTTATTTCCTTGAAGCCTAAGGCCTTCACATGATCGAATTACGGTCCACAATCCCAAAATAAGAAACTTCTCGAAACAGGATGTTGCAACTCTCCCCCACTTAAACTGGACTTCGTCCTTGAAATTCGTCTTGGTTAGAATCTCTAAAAACAACGCCAACATATTCCATAAGATCCCTCTAACCACTTCGAAATCAAGGAATCTATATGTAAAACTCGAGAGACCACAGTCGCCGCCAAACGATCCACTCACCTTAAAAAAAATCTCAACCACAACAACTACCTTACTCTTCCCAACTGTAAGACCCAAATCACAGTGACAACTACTCAAAGCGGGAAACTTCTCAAAAACTGGAACTACAAACTAACTCCATTAATAAACTCCCCAAAACGAGGAACCCATCATTCTAAACTCCAGAAACCATATCCTAAGAGTTATGATCATACATTTGTCGTACCTACCACTAGTCTCTGAGTAGGAACACCACCAAACCATTCAGAAAGAATACTCAAATCATATTGATCGTGAATTTCAACTAATCCCAAATCCATAAATTATGCCCAAAAATCTTAAATGCACACTTGAGTTCCTGACAAGTCATCACCAAACCACTGCTCCCACAAGCATAATGATGGTCAATCCAAGAATCTCACGTTGCATCCAAAATCCCTCATCAGCTCAGGTATACAGCCACCTGGCAAATTCATCAAGACATTTACAACAGACTTCATGAATCGAGTTTTCAGGTCCACTACCCATCTCTAGTAACCAACTCCTAATAATAGCCCACAAGCAAGTAGAGACCCACAAATGCAAAAATTCAGCAAGAGACTTCTGATGCACAACTAATACCCCCAACAAACATTTATTGTCCACATGATCCAAACCAGCTGGTCACTGAGTCTCCCAACTCCCAATATTGCACTAACACCAAACCTTGTCAATAAGACTAACAATTCAAGACCTAAGAGTCTCAATTAAATGACTATCGGGTCCCACCATATGAGTTATAACCACCACAGATTCACGATACATTGTGACACCCTCTAACCACTATAACAATAATCTCATAGCGCTATGCCGATCTTGCCGTCATTCCATCAGCGGCCTGAAGACTTACGACCAGCACCATAGGGGCTTAAAGGTACTCAACCATCAATCTACCGACTTGTAGGAACCTAATCAACATCCATCTCAACACTAACCAAACACAACACGAGTCATACGCTTCTATAACATACATTTCCTTTCACAGTACAGGCTGCTACCAACACAAAATCAAACGAAAACATGGTGGCACACAAACATAGAATGAGATAAGCGGTTGTACTCTTATTCCAATTCAAAGGCTATAAACCAAATAAGAAACTTACCAAAAAATTCAGACCATGTGTTCTCTTGCTATCTTATTCAGTCCACATACACCCCACGTGGCAATATCTAATGAACTTACCACAATACACACCCTCAAGGGAACCCATAACCAACCCTAGATCTACTGCATTCCTTCTTTCTCAAAACCTTATTTAACGGGTGAAGTACCAATAGATCTAATCGAAATGACGAACCTCAACCGTTAACATAAACATCCTCATGAACGACAGAAACAAGATCCCACACCTTGATTGAAACTGAACAGATCCTACCAATACATAACTAGCTCAATAAAACTTCGAAAGTTATCTAGAAATGCAGCTAAGACCCTGGTCGTATCAATCCAAATACCAACCTTGCCGACACGACATGCCAAAATTGGATGCTAAGTAGATCTAAAGTCACACCTAGAAAACTGAACAATGTTGCCCCAACATCTGAACTTCCAATAACCAAGGAAATCGATCAAACTCGAGCCTACTATGAACACTAATTCCACAACCAATAATTGAGGGTAAACGTACCCAGAAGATAAAATATACAACATACAAAACTTGACGATAGGTTAACGGATCCATTGAACATCAACTGATACAGCTCAATCATACATGCTCGAGGTTGACAACATTTCAACCCAAGCATACAATAGTGGTCCCAGCCCCGGGGTTTATTTCAACTCAAACATACATACAAGAGTCACAAACACAGCTAGCATCCTACATAACACAATCCAGTGCGCCGACATTTGTGCCTTCGACCCACAAGTATAGTGAGAAGCCTCACCTCACTAATACAGTCAACAGGTCAACCACTCGCACAATTAGGAAAGAGGTGCTAAACGCCACCTAGATCACCACACAAGATAAACTCTTAGGCTATCTTTCTAAAACCAGAAATTTGACTAAAAGTCAACTAGTCAAAAGTCAACCCTCAAAGTCAACGATCAACTAAGGTCAAAATCGCCAACATCAACCCTCCACGTCATGGTCAGCCTAGGCCACCTCGTGGGCACAAAATGCCAAAGCAGTCGATGATTCCCCAGTCGCTACACCATGGTATCCTAAGGCCACGTTGTAGGGACTGGTCTAAAAAACTCAAATGAGCTTAATCTGATTTCTTTCAATTTCAAGAGCTCCAAAGCTCATATTTGGTACTTTTCAAGGTCTTAATGGATAAAGTTTCCAAATTTATCCCTTAAGATATCCCTTTAAGTCTAGATCTACGTGACATCCCCAATTTTACAGCTAGAAAAGACCGATTTGTTTATCCTTTTTGAAAAATAATATTGCGGAATTTGTTCCCAAAAAACATGATAATGATATTATCAAAGCATTTCCGAAGAAATGTATTTTATTTATATAAAAATATTGGGATGTCATCGTCAATACAGAAACATAAGCATAACGAAATATTACAAGCCTTACAGTAATTAAACTAGTGGCCTAATACTCACTGAATCACTCAGCATAATGTATCTTTCATATAGCCACCTGTGATACAATAAACTGAGTGGGCCAGGTTGGGAAACCTGGTGAGTACATAGGGTTTTCAACCCACAATAATATAATTATTATGTTTAATCATCAAACAATTAAGCCAATTTCCCATCCCCATTATCTTCTTTATTCTTAAGGATTTTCCCTAAGAATCATCTATTCTTCATTTATTCATTCCTAATGATTTTCCTAAGGAATAAGCACGAAGTCCATCGTTGTCAGGGTTTATCTAACATGCACGAAGTTCGCAGCTACCGATGTTCTCTATTAGGAAAAACTGCCATTATTATCTTTTAGACACTAAGTCCATAGCTGCCAATGTTCATTTATAAGGCACAACTGCCAGGGTTTTTAGAATACATCTGGTGAACACGTAGTTCAAAAACACCTACAGGTTGCGAGCCTGCTAGCGTTCCACATGACTGTCTAGAATCGTCCGTGGTTGTCATCTATACTCTGCTAGATGACTAGATCATCGTTAATGTCAAGGTTTCTCATCATCTTTCACCTCTCAACATTTATATCATCTTTCATCTCTCATCATCCTTATCATCTTTCATCTGCCCATCTTTACCCAATATATTTATAGGTATAGTAATACATATACAATTTAAATCAAGTAAAACATGTACAAATCGTTTATCTAGCATAGATATCAGGAACATAGATAATAAGTACATATAGCATGTATTAATATTAAATACTTCATATCTATGTGTAAGATGAAAGTAACTATGTACTCACTTGTTAAAGTGATGACTCGAAATTCGGACAGCGCTTCGCTTCTAGTAATTGTCTTTTCCATTGACGAAACCTAGTATCATTGTCACTAAATTTTAGTCTAATATTTTATTACGACTAATTATTAGTCTAGATTCATCATTAACTCAAAGTATACTTCAAGATCTATCAAGTAAGGAACAACCAGGTAGGTTCATATCAGAGGTAGGGTCCGTTTTGTATATGAAGTATACTGTATGGAAATCCCACTTTAAACACCTCACTAAATCCAGCCTAGACATCATCCCCGTAAGTAGATCAATCAGTATAAAGACTTGGAATCACTGATAAATCTTTTTTATAGGTTCATAATAACGATAATGAACTTAAACATAAGTTATACTTAAAGTACAGTAAACATAACTTAACTTACAGGTGGTTTAGCGAGAAACCGGACCCTGTGTGGGCATAACTTATGAGCCGAAAGCTCTATTTCTCGGAGCTTTCTGGCTCTCCAGTGCTTCACTACTAACACCCAGGAGATGCTATGGGGAAGTCATAGAGGCTTTGGAGGTGTTTGGGAGAGAGTTGGATAGAAAGATGTGAGGAAAGGAGTGATTTTCGAGCTCTATTTATAGGCTGTCAGCGCCCAAGTACGCGGGGCGTACTCAAGAATTACGCTGGGCATAATGGGTTTTTATGGGTTACGCTGGTCGTACAAAAGAATTAAGTTTGGTGTAATGTGCCATGTGTCGCAAACTGGTCGCAAGCTGTGGGGAAGAAGGTATGGCCTAGATCTTGCTACGTGTCACTCGCTGGTTAATCCAAAAATTAATTATCTTCTAAAATCTGTAACTTTCGTATACGAGCTCCATTTTTGCCGTTCTTATATCCACGCGTAGGTATCGACGTGATCTACAACTTTCGTTTAGACTCCGTTGGCTAATTTTGACTTTATTTTTAAAGTTACATTTTAACAGGCTTAGACAGTTAAAGTCCGTTAAAATTTCATAATTTTGTCATCCGACGTCCGTTTTCGACTGTCTTTATATCGTTGAGCTCTTATTAACGAGATCTTCAATTCTCGTTTAGGTTGTGTCGTCTAATGTTCGATCGATCTAAAATGTGATTTACGGGTTGTATACTGCTACGCTGAATCTTAGAAAAATCATAACTTCCTCTAACGAAGTCAGATTTGGACGTTCTCTATATGCACACTCTCCGATTAATTTCTAATATGACTTTCGTTTAGATCGCTAAGGCTAAAATGTATTTCGTCAAAAATGTAATTTTTACGATACGCGGAGCCGTGTCGGTTTAATCGTGAAACTTCGACAGG